>NC_056739.1:768526671-768826671 GCF_019279795.1 Protopterus annectens | reverse complement strand
ATGGTTAGTTGCAGGTATATTAGGTGATGTGGGAGTTCAAGCCAATTGAGTGGTTGTAAGGAAGAGCAGTGATGGGATGAATGTTTGGCATTAGTTGTGAATTTGGTGACTTCATTGCACAGGACTCTAGCTTATTTTTTAGGGATAACTGGATATTGGTGAGGAGTGCAGCACCATATAGGAGTGAGGGGAGGAGGAAGGTATGGGTAAGAGTTTGTCTGGAAGAGCAGCTAAGAAAAGTTTTATGTATATAGAGAGATCCTAGTTTTTGTGTGTCTTTTTGACAAATGTTTGGACGTGGAGATCAAAAGTAAGGTTTTCATCTAAGATGACTCCCAGTAAATGTGTATGGGGTGCTACTTCTATGGTGGTCTTGTTTTGGAAGTATATGATGAATTCAGTCTTATTTATTGAGGTACTTTTCTTTGGGGTGAATAACAGCAGTTTGTTTTTTGGGGGGATTTAGAGAAAGGTGGTTATCTGTCATCCATGTTTTGGTGGATTTGAAAGCATTCTGGGTAGTATGCAGGAGTTTGGTAACAGAGTTAGCAGAGCAGATTATGGTAGCATCATCTGCATATTGAACTAATGTACCATTAATAAGATTGGAGTGGAAGCAGGGTCGGCTTGTGCTATTGGGCTGCAGGACTGCAGCCCCCCCCCCCCAGCTGAAAAACAAAAAAGAAAAAAAGAAAATAAAAACAAACATGAGTCGTGGAACATCATGCATGAGTGGCATTTCCCAATATCTGGACTACTGGTGAACCAGTCTGGAGCATGCACACAGAATCCAGACTATCTCACCAGCAGTCCAGATTAGGAAGACAGCATCCAGCAGCAATATCCCAGAAGCCTATGCAGGTGACTGGAAGGGGATTAGACTGCAATGTCCGCAGGCTGGGTAGCACCCAGCTTGCTCTGTTCTTGCGGGAAGGACTTGCTCTCGGTGGGGCTTTTGTATGTTATGGACATTAGGGGAACCACTTGCTCTCATTTTACGAACATTTGGAATTGCAGGAAGGAATATTTGGGCTTCTCTCGTTTTACTGACATTAAGGTATGGAGCTGTATTTGGGCTCAGAGTGTGTGTGTGTGTGTGTGTGTGTGTGTGTGTGTGTGTGTGTGTGTGTGTGTGTGTGTGTGTGTGTGTGTGAAATGCCCCAGTTGCTATATGATGGGGGGTAGAGAATAAAATGCCCCAGTTGCTATATGGTGGGGGTAGAGAATACCACAGGCTTAAACCCTGTACCTTGGGCGCAGGTGGCAAGAGCCTGAATTCCCTATCCACCACCATTTGTAAAAATAATTCCAGATTTTTCCCTCATATTTGTTCTGCTCTATTCCTCATAAAAATATGTGGTTTCTGCATTTTTGTGTCTTTACACAGTAAGTAGTGCAGTGGTAGCATTGTTGTCTGACAGCTACAGGTTCTCTGGTTTGATTCTTGGCTGAGGTGCCTTCTGTGTGGAGTCTGCATGTCCTCCCTTTGCTTGTGTGGGTTTCATCTGGGTGCTCTGCTGCCCTCCCATCTTACAAAGACATGTGTCTGGAGTGTTTCTCCCTAGGCATCTACTGAAAATTGGCTTTTGTTCCAAGTCAGACTTTCCTGGTTAACAAATGTTAAATAAATAAAAATGACAAGCATTTGAATTTCAGACTTCATATTCTTCAAAAGTACATGGTAACACAAATTTTTTTCTTCTAGCAATTTTCTAAGTTTATAAGATGGATATTTAAAACTTGTCCCTATTTGTGGGACTGTAATACCCCATTATTGGCTTCATCCAGGTTTTTTGTGCTAAGGTTGAGAGCTATAGTAAGAAAGGAATTCACTGAATATGTTTGGAGGCTGTATTCCCCCATTACTGGCTTTGTCCAGGTGTTTTTTTGCTAAGATGTTGAGAGCTATGGTGAGTACTGAATTTATTGAATATGTTTGGGGGCTGTATTCCCCCATTATTAGCTTTGTTCAGGTGTTTTGTGCTAGGAGGTTGACAGCTATGGTGAGAACTGAATTCACTAAATGGTAGACATTTAAGTTTCAGTCTTTCACAAGACAGCTGATTTGGCATAGTGGTATGTTGCTCTGACTGTTTTGCATGGGGTCCTGCGTTCAAGACTTTGCAGTGAAATGTATGGTGGTAACACAGCATTTTATTCTAGCAACTTTCCAACATTATACAATCAATGTTTAAAATGTGTCCCTGGCTCTTAGGCTTTTGTCCCCCCCCAATACATGTTGTTTTTTTTCATATTTCTTGTGCTGCAAAGTTCAGAGATACAGCTGAGTGCTGAGTAGATTTTACAAGGAGCTGAGAGCTGCAGGGGAGCAAATATTTAGTGCTGCTTATGCTAAGTCTGCTTGCATTGTTAAAAGCACAACAGATAGTGTACTTGCTTTTGATGCAGAAGGCTGTGGGTTCTACTCCAACAGTAAGTAGATGCATTGCTGATACTGTGTTGCAAAGGGGGTGGATGCTGCAGTCCTTTTTGGTGAACCTAGTAACTATGATTCTTTTATCAGTTTGCCATCCATTCCCTCTTACAATATTACTAACTTATCATTTTTTTAGTGTAACATAGGCAATTTATTCCTCAAGGGCAACATACACTTTATTTTTAGATGAAACAATGAAATATAAAGTTGTTTGCTAGCAGCAACCTCTTCATTAGTTACAAATCTCTTTAATGTGGAACTATTTAGATGACTTTTACTTCTTCAGAGATTGTGCATATTTACTGATACTGGTGTACTGTAGAAGTTTTAGTAGACTTTTATGATGGAAATGTTCCGAACTGGGCAGTTTTGTCATTATTGGTGCATGCATTTTGTGTCATTGTTTACTGGAAAAATGTTCAAAACAATAAATTTAAAATGCCCTCTAAAACTGTACTGTATTATACAAGGAATATAATTTAATACAATCAGGAAAGTGTATCAAAGAGGATGTGTATGTTTTGTGTGCAAGTGGCCTGTAATTTGAAAACAGCCCAAAGTTCATTTTTATCTGTCACTGGCAAAATGTATTTTCTTTAAATGTGGGTTTCAATGCTGTTTCAATGAATGTGAGTTTCAAGGGCAGAGATGTTTTAATGCTAAGTCTGTTTTCATTGTGTAACTGCATTGCTTTGTTTAGCAGATATCTATTAGTGTTTGTGCTGTAAAATGCAAAATAAAACTTTCAAATGAAGTCCAAATCATTGCAGAAGTAAAGCAGTATGCACATTAGTGTTTATGGTAAATGGGTTGAAATAGCCAAATAATGGTTCATTAGAATGGCTGCAGGGAGGAGGCCCATTCGACCATGATTTTGTGAGGGGGGAAGGGCGGCAAACTCAAAGACAGCCCCGGCTGAACTATACCTCTCAACTGTCCAGATATTTGCAGAATGAATAGATTTTTGCTTCTTATGTTTGGTTTGTTCCTCATAAAATTTGTGGTTTTCTGGCAAATCATTTAGGAATTAAGGCACTAAATAATGACAGACACTGAATTTCAGACTTCATAACCTTCAGAATAATGCATGCTAAAGCAAGACCTGTTATTCTATCAACTGTCTCAGTTTATACAAGAACAATTTTTAGTACTGTTTATATGTTCCCCCAATAAATTTGTCCTTGTCCAGATTTCCTGCATTAACATGTTGAGAAGTACATGCAAATAAATTGCTTTATAGAATTAGGTATATCCAAACCTCTAAACTGTCCCTGATTTTGGCTCAAAATGTTGCTCTTCCCCTAATAATCTCTTCGCAAAATGGCAGTTTTGGAAGAAAACATGAAGGGTTTACAATTAATAAATAACTGTAATAATCAGTTATAGATTACTTTAATTTCAGAAATTCATGTAGATTCTTTTATTTTTGTCAGTTGCTGAAGTTAGCAGTATTAATATTAAAAAAGTGTCCCTTGTTTGACAGGTTCCCAGCTGTATTGTCTGGCTATTTTATATTTTTGCATCACATTGTTGGTCCATTTTTCATAAAATTGTGGGTTTTTTTGCCAAATTAGTGGCAAACCATTAAAGCCTGGTTAGAAAATAATGACAGACATTTGAGTTTCAGATTTCATACCCTTCAGAAAATTCATACTAATGCAAGACCTGCTATTCTATTATCTTTCTAAGTTTATAAGAGCAATATTTAAAAATTGTCCTTATTTTTGGGCCTTTGTCCCACTTCTATGTATGGCTTTGTCCAGATTTCCTGCTCTGAGGTTGAGAGGTATGACAAATGTGTCAGGACCATCACAGTCAGCCAGAGACATTTCAAATTGAGACATACTTGTTGCATCCCATTCCCCCATGTAGTGACTCTGGATGTGTCCAAGCAAGGCAAGGAGCAGTTAGGCAGTGTAAATGTGCAGAGTATCCCCCCATCCAAGGTAGACACAAGTACTGCAGTGACTTTTCATCTCTCCTTGATTTTGTAGAATGTTCTGGTTTCTGTCATATTTTTATACTGTTGATTTATGATTCATTATTATTCAAAAAGTGGCTGTGCTCTGTGTTTAAGTAGCAATGCTTTAATGACCATCAGGTAAGCTTGTCTGAGATTGTAAGCTGCAAGTAAGCTTTAATAAGTATACTGTTTATGAACTGCCAGCATTGAAAGCCTTTCTGTTGTTGCCGTGCAGAGAATACTTACATAACTATATAACATATGAACCTCGGGTATTGAAATGCATATGACAGTATTTGTAATAAAGGACAGGATTACATTATTTTAAGAAGCTCATTACATTTGTTGGAGACTTGCAGTCATCTTTGCAGGCTTTACCTGTAAACTAAATAGAATGCCAATCTATCATGTGTGATCCATAACCTGTGCAGTAATCCTTTAAGCAATGTATCTTGAGCTTGTTTCTTGTTTGCTTTTCATTTTTTACATTGATCATGTTTTCCCCATGAAACAAGTAGATAGTTGTTGTCAGGCAGCAGGTCTTTTTTGGATAAGAAACATTTTTACAAGTAGGGGCATCACAGAGATTACGACTTTCAGCATGTAACTTGGTAATTTAATAAAGCTGAATATAAATTATAATTAGAAATGCAGTGCAAGGAGAAGTGGTTTGAGTGGGTGCTGCTTGTTTTTCTTATACTTGATTTTGACTGGCATTCCAGTAATGTATTTAAAAAGTAATTTATTTTTTCATGCCTCACAACCTTTTTGCTTCCATCTAGATATTAATTAAGCTGTCATGCATCCGATGCATTGAAATATTTTTTTTCTTCTACACTTCGTTTTGTCTTGATTGGACTCTCATAATGATGGTTTGGCACCCTGGGCAGCGTATTTAATTAAAGTTACAGTTTTTGTGTTTTTTGAGCATAGATCTTCCCCTTTCTAATTGGTCACACCACTTCCCATTGACCCCACCCATTCAGCTGTCTCCTGCAGCACCCCTTTGATTTGAAGTCACCAGCCACCACTGAGTGGAAGTCGTTGATGAAAATACTAAAGAGTAGGAGGCCTAATATAGAACCTTGGGGGACTCCTGTTGATGTATCAAGAAAGGGAGAGAAATAGTTTTGCCATTTAGTAGATTGTTGTCTGTTATTTACATAGCTGGTAAACCAATCACAGGTCAAAGGGGAGGTAAGTAAGTTTGAGAGTTTGGTGAGTAGCAGAGGGTGGGAAATAGAGAGGTCAAGAAATATAGAAGATACTATTTTGCTGATATCTCGAACTTAATTGACTGTATTCAAGAATTATTTAAATGCAGTAGTTGTTCTGTGGCCTGGCCTGAAACTATGCTGAGTGGTGCAAAGAAGCCGGTTTTGAAGTAGATAGCTGAGAAGTTGTTTATGGATGCATTTCTTCAAGATTTTAGAAAGGGGGAGAGAATAGCAATGGGTCTAAAGTTTGAAATAACTATGTTGTTGCTACCTTTGTGGCAGGGCAGAATGAAAGATATTTTTCCAGTTAGTAGGTACGTAGGCCTCCTGGATAGATCTGTTGATGAGTATGCTGACTGGATAGTCAATGACTTTAGCAGACATCTGAAGGTATTCTGGGGGCAGGTTGTTGGGAGTGTTAAGAGCATGGTTTCAGTTTGATAAGCAGCTTTTTGTTGATACCGGTGGGTATAAGAGAGAAGGAAAAGGTGGGTGGGGGGGTGAGATAGTATTCTGTGAGGTGGGCTTTGGTGGGTGGGAGTTACTGTCACTACTAATTTGGGGAAAGGTTGCTGTGAGGCTTGATATTGTATTGATAAAATGAGTGTTGAAGAGGGAGGCTATTTCACTAGGTGTTTTGTCAGGATGTGCACAGGGGTTGTTTTAGAGCCAGGGTTTAACAAAGATGAAATAGAGTTCCAAAATGTATTTGGGTTTTGTTTATGATTTTATGCAGGCCAAGATAGTATGGTTTTCTTTCTTTGTTGACTAGTCATTTTGCTTGATTGCATAGCTGCCTAAATTGTAGGAGATCAGATGGATTTGGGGTTATATGCCTTCCTATTCTAACTTAAATGTGCTTTAACTTGGAGTATGCTTATTGCTTGGTATCTCTTTTGATATAAATTGGTAGGCTGACTAGAAAGAAAACTTAATCTGAGGTAATTCAAGGGAAGAGAGGATCATGGTAAAGTGAACAGCTCAAGCTATGGACCTAAAGTCTACTGAAATGGCTGAAGTCAGATCTGAGTTGGGATCTGAGAAGCATAGGTTGAGGAAGGATGAAAACAGATAACCCAGATGCACTGCTATGGTGAGCACATAACCTTTGTTTTTAGTCAGCTCAGATCAAACTGACTAATGGTTTGGACACATGGAAGGTACCTTGAAGCTATGGAAGTTGACCAGCTCTTGTGTTTGATGCAGAATATCACCAGTATAGTCTAGGCTACAACACCAGTGATTATTCAAGCATCTGCTGTTATGGAAAGTTTACTTACAAAACTATACTCTAATTATTAACATATCCACTGTTTTGTGTAGGCCATCCCTTCATTTTCTCATCTCCAATGACCATGGCTAGCATGGACACTTCCCTTCTGGGCTGCCGGGGGTATTTTGCAAGGAAGACAGCCCAAGGCACATGAGCATTGACAGTAGGCCAATCTTCACATCAGTGTGCTGGAAATGATGGCAGTCTTCTTAGACTTGCAGGCCTTTCAGCACTCCATCCCCTGGGGTGAGATTCACTATGTGGATAAACAGCAGTTTTGTGATGTGGTACATTAACAAACAAGGGTAGTCCCTTTCATATCTACAGTTTCAGGAAGCCATGAGGGTTTGGCAATCGGTGATGCCTTCCCAACACTTTCCTTTGGTAATGCATATCCTGGTGAAGTCCAATGTTTTACCAGACAAACTGAATAGGTCCATTCTTCTGCCTTACAAGTGGTCTGTTAGTAGGTGGCTGTCATGATTTTCAGCCACTGAGACCAGCCTTGCTCCAAGCTATTTGCTGCTCCACTCAGTACCAAGTGCAGCAGCTATTTTGCCCTGATTTCTCAGGAGGGAGAGTCAAAGAAGGATGCTGTGGTCCATACTTGATCCCTGTGTCTCCTATATGCTTATCTACCCATTCATCTCATAACCAAATTCCTTCAGAAAGCGATCTAGTGCAAGTTGAAAATGATCCTCATAACCCCTTTTATCCTTGACAGATATAGTTCCCTTTTCCATTGATTCATTTGTTACACCTTCCCTGGGTTCTGGACCCTCTTCCAGACATGGTCTCTCACTTGTCCAGCAAGCCTCACCTAGGCAAAGTCATTTAACTGACCACTTGGTTTCTCCACTTCTAGTAATGGCCACAAATTCCACACTTTTTTATCTGTGCTCCATATTCTGTCTTCTTCCCCATAAAAATGCTACTGAAAAGGTTTATAGAAATAAGTGGTAAGGGTTTTCCATTTGGGCTTCCTGCAAGGGACTAGATGCTTTCTCACCTCCTTTATCTTCTATCTGTATTTTTTAGCCAGTTTGCTTCAAGAAGGTACCAGCTATTCCACTGTTAAGGTTCAACTGGCAGCTATTTCTAATTCACACCCGTTTCCTCATAGAAGTTGTTTAATGGATTTTTTTATGGGGTACTTTCCTTCGACTGCCTTTAAGTGACCCAGTCCCACCTCAGGATATTACTATTTTACTTCAGGCTTCAATAAAATCCCAATTTGAATCTGCAGCTTCAATGAAACACAATTTCTTTTTCTTGGAAAATGCTTTCTGCAGTGGTATTTAGCTCAATGAGGAGGATTTCAAAACTTCAACTCTGTTAAGTAAACCTATTTATGTGGTGTTCCACAAAAAAAAAAAAAAAAAAAAAAAAACATTTCACTTCTTTCTAAACTGCCTTCAAAATCTGCTATAAATCAGACCATTAAATTTACCAGTTTTCTTCCCTAACTTTTCAAACTGAGGAAAGTATACCTTACATGTCTTTATGTTCATTCCCAGTTGCAGTTTTATTTATATCCCACCAAGAATTTCTGGAAAACTGATAAACTTTTTCTTTCCTTTTCCAAGGCTAAATTGGAAGGTAGCGTTTCCAAGGACACACTGTCCAGGTGGTTGTCTGATTGTATTTCTTGTGTGTACAATGCAGGGGATTATCTTTAGCTCACAAACTTAAAGCTCTTAGTACTGGAGCAGTTTTAACTTCCAAAGCCTTCTTTGCTGCAGTGCCCACTGATGTTATTTGAGCTGCAGCTGCTTGGTCTACTCTCTACATCTTTGGGTCCCTTTACAAGCTGGACTTGCTCTACAGGTCATAGGCTTTATTTGCTTCCAACATTCTTTGGAATATCTTTCCATGAGAACTTTTGGGTTTTGTAGTAACTGAGGACTCTGTCCCAATAGTTTGGATGGAAGTAAAAGACATCTGATATGAAAGTTATGTAGTTACCAGAATTCTAGATTTGTGTTCTTTTCTTCTATCCATCCGAACCTTCCCTCCCTCTGTCTCCCTGCCAAACTGCCACATATTGTCTCCCGCTACTCTTCCCTTATTAGGCCAATCATCAAGTACAATGCCCCATTTGACATGTACCTCACTAGACACCTACAACAACTGGAGAGGCCACAAAAGTACCTCTAACTGGCCCTCTTCACGGCAAAATCTTGATGAGTGGATGGGAAATAGAAAATTCACCCTGGGAATCACTCCAGTGGTTCTACTCGACAAAGGCACTGAGAACTAAAGTCGGGTGGCATGATGCCAGGGTAATCTTATGGGCTAGACTTGTAAAGGCACCAGGGTCATTAGCCTAGTACACACCTATGAACCTATGAATCTATATGGGTTTCTCGGATGACTGCACTGGAGCTATCTAGAGCCTTGTCTTATTTACAGTGTGGCACTGCAACATTGCTTATTTCAGGTACCTTTGTCCTTTTATATAGTATAGGTAAAAGCCTTTGATAAAGATAGGCAAACTTAATTTGAAGAATTTTGAAGAATTATGGGTAGAAGGGAGGAGCCTGAGCCTTGGAGTCTAAATGTTGACACCTTTGGATCCGGTCATATCCAATATAACCATAGTCAAAAGGGATGGAAGAAGAAAATACATATCTAGCGCTATGGTAAGTAAATAACTTTCATGTTTTTCTCCTTTTGTCTGACCCTGCAGCAATCTCTGCATCTGTGCTAGCAGAGAACCCTTTCTTGCTATCATCCAAACCTTCTCTGAAGCAAGGAGAAAATTTTACACAGATTTATTCAGACAACTTTTTTCATCTTCCCCTTTGGCGCAAATAATTCTTATCTATCAGACCCATATGTTGAAGTTAATGCTTTTTTGTATAGACAGTTTGAGAGACCCAGCTACCACTCTTCCTCATGAAGCTAGTTCTATTCTATTGCTTGTTACATTTCTTCAGTATCTAAACTTGACTTAAGGAGTGTGCATGATGGTCCAGATACTGTGTCTAGGTATTTGCTTCTGTTACTATTTTGAGGAGGTATACCTGGGTGCAGAATCAGAAGTTTCCTTATGAGTTAAAGTCTGAAATTTTGAAATCAGCTTTAGATAAGGAGGTTTTATTTCTCCCATCTGCTATTCAGTTCCTAAAATAATTTGGTGAGAGAGGAACATTTGGCAGCAGATTATGACAGACTCATAGATGTTACAGGTGGTTCAGGAGGGATACATTTGGCACTGAATACAAACACGTCCTTTCAGGGAAGTTCCACCCCCACCCTCTGAACCAAACAGAACTGTTTCTCCAGGTTCATCACTTATACTCCCTAGGAGTTACAGAACAAGTGCCATTAAATCAAAGGGCAAGGGCTTCTATTTCATTATGTTGCTGCTACAGTGAAAGAGTCTTCTTGGAGACCAGTTCTAGATCTTTTCTTCCTGAATCTGTATGTGAAAGTTCAAAAATTCAAGAGGTTGACCCATCAGTCTATTACCTGTCACTCCCCAGAGAAGCTTTATGGTAACAAGTGACATAAAAAATGCAGATCACCACATTTTCATTGTCAAAGGCTTCACAAAATTTCTCAGATTTGCTGCCTTTGGCTCACATTATCAGTTCTCTGCATTAGCCTTTGGGTTTTCTGCTGCACCAGGTGTATTTATAAAGTATTTAGCTCCAATCATAGCTCAATGCAGACAAAATAGCATTTTTCCTTATTTAGATGACCGGTGGTACAGTGGTAGCATTGTTGCCTCACAGCAAGAGGTTCTCCCATTCAATTCTCGGCTGAAGTGTGGGGAGTGCCTTCTGTGTGGAGTCTGCATGTCCTCCCCACGGTTGGATGGGCATTCAAAAGACATGCGTAAATGGGTGTGCCTTCATTGAAGGTTGGACGTCAAGCTGGCACCTCGGCATTCGTGAAAATCTTCTGCCAATCAGTAGTGGACCGGAGTTCCGCTGTGGTGACCCCTAACCGGGAAAGGCTGAAAAGACAAACAACAACAGATGACCTACTTATCTTTGCATAGGTTTTTCTAGATGCCAAGAGTCTCTAATATGGGCTCTGATGCTGTCACTACCTTCTGTTCCTCAATGGATGGGTTATCAGATCTGACTAAGATTTGACTTTGGCCACTCTCAAACTTTTGATCCAGTGCATAGGCTCCTCCCCTTACCCATAACCACTGCAAAGTGAGAATTATGCTAGATCTTCTTTATCACTCAGTTGCTACGGAAGTGGTCTCCTTTTCTCAGGCTCATTTGACTAGATAACTGCCTTTTACATTGTGATTTTCAGTGTCTTTTTCTAATGATTTTCCTCTGTTCATTCCCTTTTTATTTTTTGTACCTTTCCTTAGCCTATATAAAAGAAAATAAAAGTTTTAGGATATACTCCTTCTTTGCCCATTGCAGTTTTGTATTTGCTGATTTTTGACAATTAGGTGGCGTTTCTAACATAGTATTTCTAGTACTTTTTCTAGGATTAGTGTCCCTTTTCTGGGGAAGTTGTTCCCATGTACTGATTGGTGTTTTATGGCTTTAATATTTTTTGCAGTTGGTTGCATTGTGAGAAAGGTCAGATAGGCCTTCAGGGTTTGAAAAATATGTGGCTTGCTGCCATAAAATACTCTATTCATAAGCACATGCCAAGTGTGTCTGTTGTTTTGGGTTTGCCCACTTGGATGAGCAATGTTTTATTTGTGTTGCCTTTGGGCATGGCTCACTAGTAGAGAGGAGGAACAAACTTGTCATTAAGGGGCTCCTCCATGCTTTGCAGGAGAAGTACCCCCTACTCATTCCTCTACTTTGTCAGCTGCTTCTCCTTCAGCTAAGAAATTTAAAGAATTGAAAAGGTGGTCTCTGGATTATTCCCATGATTTGGCTCCATATCTAAAGATTTTAAAAGCTTTGGTTCCAGCTGCTTTATCAGAATGCATTCTCAATACATTCAGCACCACTCCCCTACAGGAGCCACATTTTCCACTGCAGCCAGTCTCACTCAGGCTGAGATCTCTCCATCCCCCAGGAGAAGTTCTTCCATTGGACCTTTAGACCTTCTTCTATGTATCTTCACTCTGATCAATCTCATGGCATTGTTGCTTGGTAGCTTGGCTCTGACATCAGCCTTGGAGCCAAGCTAAACAGGACTCAAGACCAATCCTTGTTGGGTGCCACGGCTGCCATGGGAATGGTTCCTGGTCCTGTCTTGAGCTCCACATTTGAAGCTTTCAAGAGAGTGCACTCTCATTCTAGGCAGCATACTACCCTCTCAGGGTCAGATCCATCCCTCTTTCACAGGAGTTCCCTGGATCCTGATCCTGCTTTTTCTATCCTGTCAAGATAGCCAGCCTTTCAAAGCCTTAAGTCTTTTCACATCCAGAACCCTCAATTTTCTTCTGAGTCCTGCACAGAGCATCCCACTGGGGAGATTTGTTAAGGCACCTGTGCAGTACGATGGACATTGACTCCACTCAGGAGTCCCTAGCTGATGATTCTGCATTCGATGAGGGGATGGGGTCCCCTAGATCTCCCCCTTGAGGATGTCTCATTCTAGGACATACTAGAACTACTTAGACAGAAAGGGGCGTGGTCCTTAGAAGCTCCATTACAAGAGGAGTCAGTATTCCTCAAGGCTTTTGGGGCCAGCTCATGTAGTTCTTATGTGGTCCCTCTCGCAGACAAGACTGTAGATTTAATCTCTAAGTGACATGGAAGCAACCAGATGTGGCCAAGCCAACTCCATGTAAGCCTGACAAATTTCTGCATCCCCAAAAGACTGTACTTATTGGAGCAAGATCCTGCCATTGATTTCATGCTGGTGGTGGTGGCTATCAAAAAGAAACTGTCTGAAGAGAGTTCCCTTGTCCAGGCCCCTAACAGGGAGTCTCAGGCATTGGACAGATTTGGGAAGAAGTTTATGCAACAGCAATTTTTGCTTTCATGGAAAATAATTATTTGACACATTACATGCTTCCAGAAGGATATGGCCAAAGAGATTTCCATCTCTCTCTAAGGGCCCCTTTCTGTTGAGGAAAGAAAGTATGTTGACTCACAGCTGGCCACCTTTCAGTATCTGTCTAATGCCCCAATACTCCTTATCTTCAGTGTGACTGATGGTGTTTCTAGGGCTGCAGGCACTGGCATAACCATTAGGAGACATCCCTGGATATGCATATTTGATTTTACAGAACATTTGAAGATGTTCTTCTTTAATGCCCCCATAATGGATTGACACTCTTCAGTGTAAAAGTTAAAGAAATTCTATCCAGGAGTAAACAAGACAGTAAATTCCTGACTGACATAAGGATTAAGTTTCCTATGCCTCAGAGGACCTTTTCCAAAAGGGAGGGAGGAAACTGTGGTTTTGCAAGTCAAAAAGGTTTTGTGTCTGACATGCCTGGTGAGACTACATTAAGACAGAGAGGGGAACTCTAATGGTAGATGTCATCCCTATGGCAGTGGTAGCACACAAAACTAGAGATTTTGGGGGTCATTTTTCTGATAGGCTGTACCACTGCTTCTGACTACTGCACTCTGGAGGCAGTTGGGGACACTTGTCCCTGCACCACATAGCTTAGACATCCATCACTCGAGATGTTTGGGTGCAGAGGATTATAACCAGAAGCTACTTCATCTCCTTTCTCTCCCCTCCAATGCACTTAAAGAGACTTCCTGATATTCCAATCTCCCAATGTAAAGCAGCAGCATTAGAAAAAAAAAGCTGCTAAAAATTGAGTCATCCAAGAGGTCCCACCAGACCAGCAAGGATATGGAGTTTACTCAAGATTCTTTTCAGTGCAAAATAAGAATGGGAAAGTCAGGCTAGTTTTGGACTTAAGTCATTTGAGCAGGTTTGTGAAGCAAATGAAATTCTGGATGGCCACTGTGCAGTCCATCCCTTCTACTGCTAAGGAATGATGACTGGATGTGCTTGAAAGACCTTCAGGATGCATACTACCACATAAGGATGAACAGATGATCCAGAAGATTTCTCCACTTCTGGCTAGGAGACAGTTATTTCCAGTTCAGAGGCCTGCCCTTTGGTCTCCCAACAGCCACCCAGGTGTTCACCAAGTGCATGGCAGTGGTTACTGCTCATCTCAGGCTGCAGGGGTTCCAAGTGTTTCCTTACCTGGATGATTGGCTCATTACTGACCTCACCAAGAATATTCTCCTCCAAGCCAGGAACTCCTTGCTCCATCTTTGCTCAACACTAGGCATCATAGTGAAAATAGCTGAGTCCATACTTCACCCTGTGCAGATCTTGGAGTTCATTGGAGCTGTTTTGAACATGAAACTATACATTTTCAGATGCCCACAGACCAGGACTTCCACTCTTCATAAACAGACACTGGCTGCCCTTTCCTTTCAGAATCCACCTTCAAATTTGATACCTTCTTGGCTCAATGGCAGCTGCCATCACCTTGATCCCTATGGCAAGATATCATATGATGGTGCTTCAGTGGACCCTATTGGTTCAGTGGTCAGTCAGATGCCAGCCCATGTGGTTTCAGATCTCCCTAACCAAAGTATATAGAACTCAGATTCAGTGGTGGCTAGAGTTCCTGATAGTCTCCCAGGGCCATCTTTTTGTACTACCCTCTCCCCAAGCCACACTGACCACAGAGACTTGTCACTTAAGACTGGTGAAGCAATTCTTGGGAAAGACAGCCCAAGGCATGTAGCCCTCTGCAGAGGCCAGTCTTCCCATTCCTTCTATCATTGCAGGCCTTCCAGTATGCTCTCCCCACAATTGTGATTTTAATCTATGCAGACAACATGTCAGTGGTCTAGTACATCAACTAATGGGAGGAACACAATTTTTATGATTGTTTCAGGAAGCCATGATATTGTGACAATGGACAATGTCTTCTCACCACTTTCTGAGAGCAATGCACATTCCAAGGAAGTTCAGTGTTCTAGCAGACAGGTTGAGCAGGTCCATCCTTTTACCTCATGAGTGGTCCCACAATCCAGCAATTACAGATCAGATTTTCAGGCTTTTGGACCAAAATATGCTGCAATCTCTATGCTTTTCCCAACAACAGCAAGTGCAGCGGATACTTTATCCTTATCCCCTAGGAGGGGGGAGTCACTAAGGGATGCTCTGATCAACAGTTGACCTCCTGGTCTCCTTTATGCCTCTCATCCCAAAATTCCTTCAGAAAGCTTTGGCAAGAAAGGCCACAGTGATCCTCATTACCCACTTTTGGTCACAACAGGTGTGGTTTCGCTTCCTCTGGTCTTGTCTGATTTATCTTCCCTGGATGTTGTAGCCTATTCCAGATCTTCTTTCTCACCTGTCTTGGTCACCTCACCCAGACATTCAAACCCTCAAACTAAACACAAGGTTTCTGTAATTCCTATTATGTATAGACAGTCCAGGCTTTCTTTCCAAGTCATTCAGATTTTGACCTCTTCACAAAGACCTTCCACCAGGAAGATATAAAAAAGTAAGTGGAAAATATTTTCTATATGGCTTTCAGTATACAATTGGATCCCTTTTTGGCCACTCTTTCTTCTATCTTGGACTTCTTGGCATCTCTCTCTTTCATTGTGGAGCCAGCTACTCCACTATCAAAGTTCAACTAGCAACCATTTCCAGTTTTCATAATGGGGTGAATCTTTCTTTGATTGCCTCCCTTAGATTGTCTGAAGTCTTTCTTTGAGGTAGTTTCCTTCTCTGGCCTTCCCTCAGGGATTCTGTGCCCCTCTCATGGGAAATTACCATTTTTTAGAGGCTGTGACAAAAAAACACCCTTTGAATCTGTAGCTCCAGTTGACTTAAAATGCTTGAAATGGAAAAGTGTATTATTGGTAGCCATCACCCTTGCTAGAAGGGTTTCAGAATTATATGCTCTGTCTAGTAAACCCCATTATTTGTTTTTCTACAAGGAGAGAGTTACTCTATAAACTCATCTTTCTTTTCTTCCCAAGGTGGCTTCTGAATCATGCAGTCTTATCAATCTCCCTGTTTTCTTCCAAATAAAGGTGAATACATGTCCCATTTGCTAGGTGTACATTGCCAGCTTCATTTTTATTTGCATTGCATTGGACCATTTTCCAGGGGCTTTTAGATTCTTTTCCTTTCCTCTTCCAGGTTGAATGGGCTTTGGTAGTGAACACTGCAATAGTGGGAAAGATTAACATAGTACAGTTGTGTTAGCTGCAGTCACCCAGAAAGTAGATGTATGAATTCCTCATTGCTGTGGTATCCCCACCCATCTTTCATATCCAGTTTTTGTATATAGTTTATTGTTGAGATATAAAATTATTGCTTATTTTTATTTTTATGGCTTGGGATGACTATGCTCCTTCTTAGTTTTTGGACAATAAAGTTCTGAAGATTCTTTACTCTGACTGCTGGTTTTCCATCCACAGGGCTGACCAATCAGCAGTCAGAGTGATGCTCTGAGAGGCAGCCAGAGGTTTTGGAGGTTGACTGGTTGTTATGTCTTGTGCAAGACACAGCCCGTAAAGCCTAAAGGTAAGTGTGGCATTGAGGAATATGAACATCTAATGTTATGGTTAAGTGAAACGTGCACATTTGTACTTTTTGTGAGAGATATATAGACATAATACTGTATATGTGTTGAACAGAATTAAATAATAGATCCAGAGTTGTCTTTTCTGTCCATCTCAACCTGTAGTAATCAGATCTGATTGGATAAAAGGCTGGCAAATCAGACTTCAGGCTCCAAAGCTCAAACTCATCTCCCATAACGCACCTGCACCATCTAATCACAAGTCATTTCTAGAGCTTGAGGATATACGTGATTTCAAGTAAGTGCTTTTCAGTGATTCATAGCATAGTTTGGTGTCAAAACTTTCTCTTACATCTCATTCATCTCCCATGTTTCTTCATTAGGTTTAGGTTTTTTTCTTGTATTGTCTTGATGTTAGTAACTCTTGAGTCTTTATCTTGTGATGTGTTTCTATATTGTTGTGTCTGTGTATATGGGCCTTATCCCACTCTTTGTGTTTCCTATGTGGTGTCCAGTTAGTGTTTTTTCATTGTGTCAGAGAAGACTTCAGGTTTCAGAAATTGTATAGATTGTGGTCACAAGTTGACCCCCATTGGACTTGCACAGCTAGTGCTTGTACTGTCCAGGGGCAGCTCATTTTGATCAGGATTTTGAGGCCTGTACCCTCTTTGGATTGGGGGCCTAGACTGACAGGTACAATAAGCTAGTATTGTAAGTTCTCCTTTCCACTTCCACTGCTGCAGTGTCTCCCTCCTCCATTTCTTCTCTGGCTAAAAATCCTTGGAGAAGGCTAAGAAAAAGTGGGATAAGGACAGAAACAGAAAAAAGGAGGAAAATGACAAAAGTAAAGAAAAAAAAATCAAGAAAAAAGTCTGCTGAGTTTTCAGTTTCTTATGAGCCAGTACAGGAGACCCCCAGGTTTTCTTGTCATCAGATCCCACCTTGAATCCACCATTGGCACTACTATGTTCCTGATCCTTGCCTTTTTCTGCACAATGTTGGATGTGCATCAGTTCTGAGTCCTAGATATGCAGAGTCCTTTCCTGGGTGCAGATCTAGATCATTACCACTCTACAACCTTGGATGCGACACAAAATCCAGTAATGCTCATCATTGTGATCACTGCCATAGTATCCATAGTTATGGGGATTATATTCTGGATAGGATACAACAGCCAGCTAGCTTTCAAAGCAAAGAGACGTTTAAAGCATAAGCACTATTTCTGTGATTCACTCTTCTGTGTTTTCAGTCTTTTTTCTTTTTAGCTTGTCAGCACTCAGCATTTCAAATGCCAGCATTTCAGTAGGGAGCTGGCTTGACATCTTATGTATGCAGGACACAAGATGGCAGGGCAGCAAAGCCACTTGGCTTGGAATCCAGAGTACTACTCAGGAGGAGGACAGACTAGAAATGGTGTGGGAATTGTGGTGAGGGAGAGCCTTCAGAAGGCAGTGAGGGATGTTATCAGAATTAGTCATGGCATTAAGAGTCCAGTGTAATGATAGGGCAGTATTCATAATCTCAGCCTATGCCCCACAGCAAGGTTGTAATAGTGGGGGAAATCATGTACTCATACAACAGTTGCAGGACCTACTAGATAAAGCAGGACAACAAAAATTGGTGTTGATAATGGGTGACCCCAATGCACATATCGGGACAGACATAAAATGGTATGAGGACTGCCTGGGTCCACATGGGTGGGACAGCTGGAATAAAGAAGGAGAAGGCATTTTAGACTTCTGTCTGTTAAATGGTTTGACAGTAGCCAACACACGGTTCAAAAAGAGAAGTGTCACAAGATCACATACAAAAGTGGCCAACATGCAGCTCAGGTAGACTTCCTCCTAGTAAGGAAAGGGTAGCTGGGTAGAATCAGAGATTGCAAAGTCAGCCCACAGCATAAACCACTGGTTGCCACAATCAGCTGCAAGCAGTAGTCAGAGAATTCTCTAACGTCAACCGAGACCAGGCTGAAGACTTGGAAGATGACTGGAGAGAAAGCACAACTATTCAAGTAATTACTCAGGGCTCCAGCACCCCAAGAAGAAGAGGAAATTGATGTAGTGGAAGGAGAATGGCAACACCTCAAACCAGCATGTGTGAGGACTACAGAACAGATATGCGAGTGAGCCAGGTATGGAAATAAGGTACATAAAGCCAGCTGGTGATGGAATGCAGAAATCCAGGAAGTCATGAAAAGAAAGGAGGTGAGCAGGAAAAAGTGGGAGATAGAAAAGATGGACCTGGCTAGGAAGGAATACTGGTTGGCTAACAAACAGGCTAAGAGAGGAGTTGCAATTGCAAAGACCAAGGCATCAGAGGCACTCTACCAGCTTCTGGAAAGTGACTCAGTAGATGGTACAAGGAAACACCCTTCCTAATGAATGCCAGCAAAAACTTGCTCACCAGTCCACAGTACATCAAAGGCAGATGGAAGGAATATTTTCAGCAGCTTCTGAATGAAGAAAAACCCACAGAAGCTGTACTTCCCCAGACACAGCTTACAATGAGAGCAGGAGTCCACCATAGAAAAAGTAAGAAAAGCACTAAGGAAAATGAAGTCAGGGAAAGCAGCAGGCTCAGATGATGTTACAGCAGATATGATAAAGATGTTGGGTCAGACAAGGAAGAAATGGCTCCTGAGGGTACTCATTGTAGTATGGAGAGAAAGGCTTATCCCACATGACAGCAGAATAAACATGCTAGTGCCAATGTTTAAGAACAAAGTGGATATTCACAACTGTGGGCAATACAGAGGTATAAAACTCCTGTCACATTGCATGCAAGTGCTGGAGAGGGTGATTCTTAAAAGAATACACAGGGTAGTAGAAAGTAAGACGAGAGGTAAACAGTTCAGATTCAGATCAGGATGCAGCACAACTGGCCCAATGTTTGCAGTGATACTTGAGAAAAAGAAGATAAAAATAAGGAAATGATCCAACTGGGCTTTCCTAGACTTGGAGAAAGCATATGACAGGGTCCCAAGAAAGCTGATTCAGGCAGTCCTGCTGTGGCTCGAAGTCCCAGAAACATTGGTAGAATTAGTACAAGCTATGTAGAAGGACCCAGTGACTGACGTGCAAACAGTGTTCGTTCTCACAGAGGAGTTCCAAGTGGGAGTAGGTGTGCATCAGGGTTCAGTTCTGAACCCACTACTGTCCATACTGGTTATGGACTACATTAGCAAACTGGTCAGAGGGGACAGATTAACAAAGTTGCTGTATGCAGATGATGTGGCATTACGGGCAGATTGTGAGCAAGAACTTTGGTAAAGGACAGGATAATGGAAAGAAAAACTGAAGGCAAATGGGATCAGACTGAGTACAGATAAGACAGTTGTAACAGCAACAAATTGGGGAAATCAGAAGAAGCTGAGAATTGAGATAGAAGTGAAAATACTAAAACAGGTTAACAGCTTCAAGTATCTGGGAGGGGTGGTTGAGAACAAGGGAAGTCTGAATGAGGAGTCAAAGCTAGTATCAGAGGGGCTGTAGCCAACTGGCACAGAGTGTCAAGTGTAGTGTATGACAGAAGAATGTCAAAAAAAAGCTGAAGAGTAAGGTATACAAAACAATGACCTATACTACTGTATGGTGCAGAAACCTGGGCAGTAAAGGCAGAGCAGTTGAGGAACTACAGGTGATGGAGATGAGATGGCTGAGGCAGGTGGTAGGATGCATACAGTGGTTCAGCTAAAGAAATCAAGCATTAGAGCAAAAGCCAAAGAAGCCCCATTTCCAGAAAAGGTCAAAGAGAATAGATTACAGTGGTCCTGGCACATGTGCAGAAAATAATCTGGTGAAGATGATTTGGGACAAGCAGGAAGAAGGCAAGAGGAAATGAGGGCATCCACTGTCTGAGAGAATATCTGCAGCAGTCAAGCATGAGTGTCAAAGAAGATAGGAAGGTGGCACTGAATAGAGATTGATGGCGAGAATTGACATGTTACCCTGGCCCCATGACATGATAACCTGACCCCATGTAGAGAATAGGAAAAGGGGGATGATGCTGATCACTTTTTTAGTTTTGTGGTATAAAATTATTAAAAAATGTTGAATGCTACTTTTTCTCTGGAAAAGCTGTACTTATTTTATGTTTCAGGGCTGGGAAAAGTGTTAAGTGCATTTTACTATGACATATCTAGGAAAAAATACTTTTGGTCCTTTCCTGTTTTGCCACCTATTGCTCCTGAGCTTTCCTGCGAAAGAAGCACCTTTTTCAGCTTGACCATGGAACAAAGTACCAGTCCCTCAGCCACATCTTCTTCCAGCAGTGTAAAGAAAAAGATTGTTAAGCAGCCTTTACCAGCACTGCAGGCTGGCAATTTGCCTTAGCTGCAAGAGGGTGACTGTTGTGACCAAAGATAGTTCCTCAGACCACTTCTCTTTTTCTTCAGATTTGTCTGGTGTAGTCCATACAGCCAGCATAGACTGGTGGTTATCCATGTCCTGTGCAGCCATTGGCATCTTCCCAGTGGACAAGGGTGGGTCAGTCTTGTAACTAATGGGAGAAGGATCAGTGAATGTACCACTGCTTAGCAAGAATGCTGTGCCCATCTCCACGGAAACTGTTGTGTTAATAAGGGGCCTTTTTCCTTTTCTTTTTTTTTCAATTTCCCATCAAAAGAGAAAACTAAGCATTTATCTTCTATTTAGCTTTTCCTGTGTCAGTTACTCTAGACAGGAATAATTTATTGGGCTTGGCTTAGGGTCTTGTAACTGCTCTTGACTATTTTTATAAGGCAGTTTTTGGTAAAAGAAAGGAGGATTTCTCTTTCTCTGAAGTTGTTAAAATTGAAATATTTTGGAATCACGAAGGGAGAGACGTAGCTTTTTTCCTTAGGTTTCTAATTCAGATTCTAAGGTGTGTGGTGTGTTATTCTCTTGAGGGATCTCTCAGTCCCTAAGAAAGCTATATGAGTTGTTTGAACTGGAATTTGTGGAACCTTTTACAGTTCCTCCAGTTCTGTCAGTCCTGCTGGATGTTTTTGCTTCAGTCTAAGTTTCCCTAACAGCCAGCCTGCTACCCCTAAGAGGGTTCTTCACTGTATAAAGTTCCTCAGTCTTTAGACACCAATCCAGACTTGACTCAGTAGTTGTAGCTTTAGTAAATCTATCTGCTGCTAAAAAAATTTTTTTAGTCTAATCCTTCTCCTTCTGATAAGGATAGGAAAACTTTTAATAAGTTTGGGAAAAAGCATATGTTTTTGGAACTTAGATTTTTAGAATTCTAAACTGTCAGTGTCATATGTTGAACTTTATCCTGCATTATGAATGTTTTGGCATCAGTCTCCTCTTGTGAGGAAAAATTTGCATTATGTAGTTTAGTTTCTTCTACTTCCCAGGTCACTACTCATTGTTTAAAATGTGTTTATAACTCTGTAGATAATACATGCATGTCTACTACAGTTGCTAGTCTGCTTTATATACTTTAATTCATTCTATTTCTCATGTCACAACATTGTGTTTTTTTCTCCTAAAAAAAAATTTATTGAATTATGTGTGTGTGTTTATGACTTGGTAGATACTACTTCCAAGGTTACTGCCACTGGTATTCTTCATTATGTAGTGTAGATTCTTGTATTTCTCAGGTCACTACTCAATGTATAAAATGTGTTTATGATGCTGAAGATACTATGTAGTTTAGTTTTGTCTCCTTCTCAGGTCACTCCTCATTCTTTGAAATGTGTTTTTGATTCTTTAGACAGTACTTGCAGGGCTGCTGAGACTGTTATTCTGCATACTCTGGTTTAGTTTCTTCTATTCCTCATGTCCCGACTCATTGTTTGACATGTTTTTATGACTCTCTAGATACCACTTCAAGGGCCAATGCCACTGGTATTCTACATTATGTACTTTAGCTTCTTCCATTTCTCAGATCATTACTCACTGTATTAAATGTGGTCTGATGTTGTCCTTTTCATTCATTCTGTAATGATTGGATATCAGATCTGACCTAGGATCTGACTCACATGCATACACTAGACTTTCAGATCCAACTCATAAGTTCCTCGCTCTACCCATAACGCCCCAGTCAGCCAGCATTACCTCGTGTCTCATTTCCCCCCATAGCGCACAGGCGCAATTCTTTCTTTGAGAGCTTTTTTGAGTTTTTGTGAGTAGAAAATTATATTAAAACTGTTCATCTATCTTCTAAGTTCCCACCTCCTTCTTCTAATTTATATATATTTGGAGTTTTCCTTCCAATAACATTTTCTTCCTTTTTTCTGCACTTTGGTAGTTTCTGCTGTACCATAGTTGGTTCTTGCCATTTCTTCCCCAATTTTTCCTACCCTTTAGAGGGTATTCTTTTCTACCATTGCTGGAAGTCTACTTATTTCCTGGTAATCCAGTTATTTCCTGAGAGCCTACTTATTTCCTGGTAATCTAGTTATTTCCTGATAGTCTACTTGTTTCTCGGTAGTTTACTTAATTAAAAAAAAAAGCTTTACTTATTATTTTGCCATTTTTCTTTTTCTAAGCTGTTACTATTTTTCTTAGGACATGGCAAAAAACTGACAGGTTTCAAAAAGTGCACTTCCTGTGGGCATAAGGTTCCTAACTCTGATGCCTACAGGGAGTGCAATGTCACACATCAGAATTGACTGCTCCATTTGTGCTGTCTTTGCTGCCTTTAATTCTAGGGCACTTAGTGATAGATACAATGCGTTAGTGCTTAAGCGTATGCTGCTCCCTTCTTCCACTTCCTCTTAGGGGCTCAAAGCTCAGGTAAATCTGCAAATTCCTCTTTGGAGGTGAAGGAGTCTCAAAAAAGATCCCTCACCCATTCTTTTAAGATACTACATACAATTTGTCTTCTTTAGCGCTCCACAAAAAATCAGAACATTCAAAAAACATAGAATCTGACTTCTTCAGATCCTAAGAGAAAGCACTCAGAACCCACGCCCTCAGATCAGACTCTTCTCCTAACTTAGTCTCATCGAACCCACTGTCCCTGGTTCTCTATTGATCCAGTTTCTCCTTGGCGACATTACCCTTTTCTCCAGGGGATGCCAAGGAAAGAGTCCAGGCTACAATCAACCACTTCTTCCATCAGGTCCTCCCACAGTTTTTCAGAGGCGAAAGTGGATAGGATGATCAGAAAATTCTTCAGAGCAAAGATTCAGATGGGGTTATTCCTTCTCTATCTCACATTGAATCCATGAGCCTCCCATCCTCTTCTCATGTAGTGATCTCTCCTTCTCCAATCTGTCTCAAGGTTTCAGAGCCCTCAGATCTGAGAGTCCCAAGAGTGTAGGTGTCAGATCTGAAGACAACTAGGTCTTCAACTCCGATTCCTTTGGATCAGGATGAGTCTTGGAGCTGAAGCATTGGCACCAAATCCGGGTGGCTAGGTTCCACTCCAATGTTATTGTAGCCATCCTTAACCCTTGCAGCCTCAGAGTTGTCCAGCTCTGGTCTAACTCCCTCCTTGAGGCATGGTTCTGGGCAGGGATGGGGCTTAGTAACTTCAGAGGATTTGGCTCCAGTGTGGCCAGCCACCTCTTCTCCCCATCTATCTGCCTGTGAGGTAGTGAAGAGGGTGTTTCCTCATCTAAGAGATTTGACTTATCTCTCATCATTGATTATTACATGCCTTCCTCGTTTGGGTCTGAGATATGAGCCTTTCAGCCTACTCCACAGGGATAGCTGGTACCATCTAGTATCCAAAGAGTCCCCATTGAGGAACTTCTCTATCTTCAGATACCTCTCCAAACCAATCCACTGAAAAGGATACCTGAAAGAGAACATGCAAAAGTAGAGACATACATTCTCCTGTGGCATCTCTCACTGAAGATACTAACTTTGATAAAGAGGAAGGGTCCCCCAGATCTCCACTGAATGACATCTCCTTTGGAGACATCCTAGAGATCCTTAAAAAAGGTGGATGGTCTTCAGATACTCCCTCCACAGAGCCGTCAGTTTTTCTGAAAGCTTATAGGTCTGAAAAATCTTCGTCTTGGGTGACTCCCCCAGTGGATAAACTTATCTATCTAACATCTCACTGAGCATGGAAGGAACCAGATTCTGTTGAACCCATTCTTTAATGCCCAGATAAAATTTTGGCACCACCAAAGGATACATTACTTTGGAGCAAATGAGTCCCTTTTGATGCTATGGTTGTGGTGGTAGCCATAAAAAGGAGCTAGTGGAATAGAGCTCCTCGGTCCATTCCCCTAATGGAGAGTCTAGGGCATTAGAAAGGTTTGGAAAGCTCATTTTTGCTTCAGTGATCTTTGCTTTGAGGTCCCTAAATTACTTAGCACATTTCACAAGACTACAATGGGGTTTGACCAAGGAACTCTTCAAATACCTCTCGGAGTCCATGTCCATGGAGGACTACAAGAGGTATCTGTCCACTCTATTATCCCTTTACAATGTGTCCATGAGGTTAATATCCCATGCTGTAGAGAGTACCTCACCGGATGCTGATTCAGGCATAGCCTATGGGAGACATGCTTGGATACATTTATGTGATTTTGCAGAGTCATCATTGCTCTTTTTGATGGAATACCTTTGTTTGGCCCTATTGTGAAAGAAAATATTTACCCGGAATCAAAGATGATGCAAGAAAATGTGGTTCCATAAGTCCCATGGATCTTTCCAGGATTCATGTGGGGACAACTACCTCCAGAGACAGAGGGGTGGAGTTCAAATTGAAAAATACTGTCCTTGTGGCATTGAGGCCCACAAAACCAGAGTTTCTGAGATTCTTTTTCAAAAAAACCCTTTCAGCAGTCCCGAAGGGTTGCTTGACTGCTCACCTCTGGAGGCAGTCATCAGAGTTTTGTCTTTGCACCCAGATGCCAGAGATTCTATAACAAAGATTCTTGGGTGCTAAAAATGGCCTTTCTCCATAGGAAATCACAGCTGGTGAGTTGTGCAAGATGTGATTCCCTTTTGGGGGAAATTTCCCCCCTTCTTTCAGTAAGTGCGAACTCGGAGTCAGAAATATAATCTTTCTGTAGTTTTTTTTTTCATTTTTTTCTGTTTTTTCAGAATTGCCTGTAGTCTGACCCTTACTTTGCTCTTTCAGTTAATTTGTTGTTTAATGTTAACCCTTGTACTTAATGATTTTGTTCCCCCAAACACAAACTGGCAGTTGCACAAACCAGTTCATGGTTTTCCATGTAACTCAGATTGGTGCTCATGCTTTTCAGCATTTAAAATAATCAGAGATAATTTTACTAAATATTGTTGTTGTTTCTGTGGGGCTCACCTTTTCCAGATCTCATCAGTTAGAATCAAAAATGACTTAAATAGAACGGGTTCAACCCAGGCAGTCAGGATTCAGCTCTTTTTTTGCATTCCTTGATTTGAAAGTCTGAGAGACATGGGATCAAAAATAGACATTCCATAAACAAGTCCGTGAGTGAAGTACGAGTTTCATGTGTTTTTTCGATAGGCAAAAAAAAAAGAGAGACAGAATGCAGTAAGAGGAAATACATTGTGCAGGAAGGCATAAAACAGTGCTGAAGTAAGCAATAGCCCCACCACCCCCTCATTCACGGCATACTGAATAGTTCTCAAAATCAAACTGAAATCCATTCTGTAAAAGCAATCTTAATACTAATCCATTGTTGCAGAATTTCTGTAGTGTACCCAAAGAAAAAGAAAAAAAAATACTGGTATATCTATCAGTGTGTATGTCTGTGCGAATACGTTATCCTAGTGGTGGACAATTCTTGACCTCTGGAGCCTAGACTGCTTGAGCTTCAGCTAGCCAATGACTGGCCTTTCTCCATAGGAAATCACAGCTGGTGAGTTGTGCAAGATGTGATTCCCTTTTGGGGGAAATTTCCCCCCTTCTTTGAGTAAGTGCGAACTCGGAGTCAGTATACAGTAGAGAGTCGAGTATCCGAAATGTCGGTTATCTGAACCAGCCTTCAAAAGTTTTCAGGTAAGAAAAATCATAAAGTCTAAATATGTAAACATTATACGTACTCGCTTCAGCATGTTTTTTGAGCTTGTAGCCAGCTCTTGTGTGAAAAATATTCTGTATTGTCCACTGAAATCTCTGAATGGCTGAAAAGTGTATTCCTAAATGCAGAAAAAAAGATTTTAGAAGTTTTTTTTAATCCGGTTCAATTATATGTTTGATTATCTGAAAAGTTTGATTATCTGAACTATCCTAGGTTCCAATTAGTTTGAATAATCAACTCTCTACTGTATATAGGTTTGGGAGATGTGGGGGGGGGGGGTCATGGAGTTTGGCGAATGATTCTTGGTGCATTTGCCTCCTTCTACTCATAGTGGCTATATATATATATATATATATATATATATATATATATATATATATATATATATATATATATATATAGTTATGTGAATTATGATCAAATGTGCTTTTAACTGAATGACATATGGTCAGAAATGATTGGAAGTACATTTAACTGAAAAGTAATTTTGTTGAAAACTGTTAAAGTCTACAGATGAGGGTAATTCAGAAGATTTTTGTGGCGATTGGTAATGTTCATTGGCAGGTTATACCTGTAGATTTGTAGATGTTTGATTTACTGTATGTGTTGTTTTCTCTTTTTTCACAGGTGTGCAACCATGGAGTTAAAGTATATAATTAGGGGAGGTGCAGGGGAACTTGTCCCCTGCAAAAGAGCTTTTTATGGTATATATGTTCTTTAGAATGTTTTTGATAAAATGGCCATTCAGTCAAATGTACTTTCAGTTATTTGTACCTACTAATTTTTCTTTCAGTCAAAGGTACCTTCGATCAAATGTCATAAAAAACATTTATAATAAATGCACGCACACATGCACACAAACATTATAATTGTTGCATTGTTCAGTATCATATTTAGTAGTATTTGGAGTTTGCCTGAATCTTTTATCTTTGCATTATACTTTGGAAAATGATGGCACATCTCAGTAGCAGTAGTAGAATCTAACTGAATGCCATGGTTGTTACAAAGAAAAAAAATGCAATGGCTGCAGTTATGACAGCAAATGCAGTATCACAATTAATTTATGCAGCTGTGATATCCTTGCAGCTGAGTAAATCAATGCCAGTAGGTACAGTCCTGCACTGGCACCTGTCAATTATGCCTCCCAACACTTTGCACCCAGGGCTGCCATCTTGCTTTATAGGTTCATAGGAGGATACTAGGCTATTCACCATGAGGCCCTTATAAGCCTAGCCAAGAGTTTAGCCCATGTTTAGACAAGTCAGCACCCAAAGCCCCTGTCCAGCAATGACAAACTTTTCTGTTTTCCATCCAGTTATCTAGGTTGCGCTTAAAAGGGGATAATGAGGTACTCTGCCTGATGTGGAGAGGGAGTCTATTCCACAGATGGGGGAGTCTCTGTGACACACATCTGTTCCACCAACAAGTCTTATTGATGTCACAGACCAGGTTGAGGTCATGCGTATTGGTTACTCGAGTGGAGCTTGATTTAAGGATATGTAGCAGTCCCATCAAGGCGGGGTCTGAGATTGCTTTGTATGCCAGACAGAGGTCACCTCTGGGGAGTGTGAATGAAACTGAGTAGAGGGACAGGGCTTTTAACCTTTATGTATTGGGTAGATGTTTGAGTCCCTGCGTTCTCCTGGTGAGAAACCTCTGTAGTCTCTCTAGCTGCTGCATGTGCTTTGTGAGGTACATGCCAAAGAGGGCGTTGTACTCAATAATTTGCCTTATAATGGAAGAATACAGGGATGTTATGACCTCTTTGTCCCTGGATGAGATACCCTTACTTATAAGGTTGGCCATGTAGAAAGCTTTCCATACAACGAAAGCAACATGGTCGTCAAAAGTTAGGTTGTTATCAACCTGGGTACCCAAATTACTCACTACTAATTGTGTACTTAGGATGTTTTTATCAATGTGATAATTTATGTAGGAACGTCACTCTCCCCAAAGGGGATGATGATGCAGTTTTTGGCATTCGGCTTGAGGCCATGTTTCTGGCACCAGTCATTTGTTTGGGTGAGACCCTCTTGGCGGACATCTGCATCACTTGGGGAATCGATAACAACACCCAGCTTATGGTCATCTGCAAACTTAGTCAGCCATAACCCACTGGTTTTAGCCTTCACCTCAGAGACGTATATCCCGAATAACAGAGGCCCCAAGACTGATCCTTGGGGTACGCTGCTTGTTATGGGTTTACTGCTTGAGGTGGCTTCCCCTGTTTTGATTAGGTGGGTTCTATCAGTGAGCCAGTTTGCTACTCATCTGGTAAAATATGGACTGATGCCTAGTTGAGAGAGTTTATCTGTTATGCCCGAGTGGGGAATAGTGTCAAAGGCTTTGGCCAGGTCAAGGTAGATGGTGTGCTCCGTCTTCCCCTCGTCCATGGCTATGGTGACTGTCTCAAAGAAGTCAACCAGATTTAACAGACATTACCTCCCCTTGACAAAGCCAAACTGTGTGGGGTCAGGTGTTTGGAGGTTGCCACTGTCTATGTTTATGAGGTCCATGATAATCCATTCCATGGCCTTGCAGATCAGGTTTGTTAGGCTGATGGGTCTATAATTTCCCGGATCGGTGGACACTCCACCTTTGTGTAAAGGGATGATAGTGGCTGGGACAAAGCCGATACTCAGACTTTAGTTGAATAGGGTGCCTAATGGTGCTACAAGTTCATACCTAAGTTCATGTATGAATATGATGCAGCCTGGGATGTTATTGGGTCCCAAGGAGGCTGTATCTTTTGCCTTTGAGAGGGCAGTGATGACCTGTTCCCTAGAGATAAGGGGTGGGGAGCAGGTACTTGGGATGTCCTGATTTACTGATGGTGGGGCAGAGGGGAGAAGTTTTCACTGAATCTGTCAGCCAGTAGATTGGCTATATCTTCAGCATTTGTATATGTGGTGTCCTTGATGACTAGTTCTGAACAGATCTGGATGCTTCCTTTGAGATTGCAACCATATGTTAAGAAGACCTAATGATTGTCTCTAGTAGATGTGATGAATTTGGACTCAAAGTTGGCTTAGAGGATTTCACTAGTGCTCTTATTTGCTTGTTCAGGCTAAGAAGAGATTGCTTCCGATTGGGCACCTGCTCCTTCTTGGTCCTGGATAGCAATTTTTTTCCTTTTGTTATATAGTTTATTTTTGCAGATGTTCACCAGACAGGTTTACTCTTCCTTGCGGAGGATGATTTTGTCCTGTCAGGTATTCCTGATTCCATACTTCTGTATAAATGCTTGTGTAGTACTTTGGTGTAGATTTGGACATTGGTGCCAGTTCCTACAGAGGGGGAAGGGGCTGTGAAGCTGTTTACACTATCCCTCAGGAGGTTTTAATCAGCTTTGGAGTTTTTTTGTTTGCTCCTAGCTAGGGGGGGGGGGGGGTCAGGAGATAGTGACTTTGAAAGTAACCACTTTATAGTTGGATCTTACCAGGAAGGATGATACTGTACGGGTGCTGCAGTGGTTACTCATGTTGGTTAATACCAAGTCCAAGATATTATCACCTCTTGTGGGGGTATCGATTAGCTGTTCCAAGGACATTTGTGTTCTGGCATGAATAGTTTTTCTAATCTGTGGTTGGGTAATTAAAGTCACCCAGGATCAGAGTAAAGGGTTGACTCTTGATAGATTTGAAGAGGTCCAGATAGGTGGAGTGGGCATCTTGTGTCAAATTTGGGGGCCTGTAGCTAGCTATAATTTGAATAGGGGTCTTATCAATGGTTAACTGCACCTGGAATGTCTCCTGTGTGTCATACTGTTTGAGCAGCCTGAAACTCCACCTCCTTTGGCTTTGCTGCCCACAGTTTGGGGTCTGAATGTATGATAAGATGAGGAACCAGGTAAGGGTGGGGTGCTCTCTGCAGCTTTGAACTGGGATTCTGTGAGTGCAGAAATGTCAGCATCTTGCAGGGTTAAGAATGCTTGCAATGAGTGCAGTTTCATGTTTAGACTCCTAGTGTTTAGCAACATGACCTTTAATTTGCATTTTGTTGAAATTTTTATTTTGGTAGTATCGACCTCATGACTTTTCCTACAAAATGCACTATGGGGGAGGCAATGGCCTTTGCCAGTAAGCCTGAAGCCTAAGTGAGATAGATGCAGGCCATCTCTAGCAAAGCATCATAGTCTGTTGATCATATCTTCCCAGGTTGTCTGGTACTGGATCCCCCTGGGATGACACCAGAAACTAAGCCAATTGTTAAGGTCGGTCAGTCTCTGTTTGCATTGAGGCATCATTCTGGATGACGATAGAATGCTGCTTAAGGCTAGGGACATACATTCAACAAACTTAATCATGTCTCTCTTCATATAGTCCAGGGAGGCATGTCTCAAGTCATTCATGCCAACATGGACAATGACAGAGTCATAACAGTACCTGTTGTTGAGACACTTGACTGCGTGTATGATATGGTGGATTCTGGCACCTGACAAACAACTAACAATGATATTCTCCTTATCCAGCCTGGTGAGAGGCGCATCCGTGTGTCTCACAATGGAGTCTCCTATAACTAATATGTTGGGTTTATGGTTAGGCCTTAGTGGTTGCGAGACAATAGTGTATGGACTATGTATGGTATGTGGTGTGGAAGGTTGTGAAGTTTGCATGTGTTTTTGCCTCTGAGGTTTCGTTTGTTTGGGTTTATTTTTGTTGAGAACCTCTGCATATGTGAGTGTGTAGTTGTGGGTGGTGTTTGAGGTGCAGTGATTGTGTTGACAACCTTCTCAGTGCCAGATATACTGGCTTGTGAGGGAGAGACCATATACTGTAGCTTCTTTATGTAACTGCATCTCTCACAAATTGTGTTCCTAGGTGGTAATAGTAGATGGTTGTCTGTGTACATGAGGCAGTTTCTACACTGTCTCATGATGCCCATATCAGCCAAGGTGGCAGGAGAAACCATAGGAAATTGTCCATCCATATTTGTTAGAATCTGAGGGAGAGAGAGGCCACCCTAATTACATTTCTGAGTGCACAATTCAAAATATTAGAAAAATTACACAGGTGTGCAGCATAATAATTTTGTTTTCAACATTATTTTCACTTTTTAGTTGAAAGAACATTATAGTACTAGAATTTCTTGATTTCAGGAATCATGACTGCAGAGTTTTAGAAAGATTTAAGCATTATGGAGCATTGCTTGCTGAATCGTTTTATTTGATGATGTTACAACTTCCAGTGTCCTGCAACTTTAGTTGCCATCATGTCAGATGCCTGGGTGTTGAGTGTCATTTCTAGAGGCTACACCATTCCTTTCCAGTTTATCCCAGGTTTAAAGTAAAAATCCCTTCCAGATGTACCACCCAACAAATGAAGGGAAGCAGCAATGGAGATCGAAAGCTGCTCTTAAAAATGAGTCATTCAAGAGGTCCCACCAAGATCAGAGAGGATCCAGAGTCTATTCAAGATTCTTTTAAGTGCCCCAAGGGAAACAAAGACCTCTGTCCCATTTTGGACCTAAGAAAATTAAATGTCTTTGTTAAACAAACAAAGTTCCAGATGGTCACGATGGAGTCCATTCTACCTCTACTGAGGAAGGATGATTGGATGGACTCATTTGACTTCAAAGATGCCAACTACCATATAAAGATAGCAAGAGGTTGGTAGCTAGTCAGTACCAATTGTGAGCCCTGCCATTTGGCCTCACCACAGCTCACTCTATGTTCGCCAAATGTGAGGCATTGGTAGCAGCTGGGCTTACACTGCAAGGATTCCAGGTCTTTCAGTACCTGGATGACTGTCTCCTTTGGCAACTTCAAGGGCATTGCTGGTCTAGGCAAAATTCTCTTTACCCAATCTATGCTTGTCCATGGGCACATATAGTCAATTTTGATAAAATGAATCTGGAACCTATACAAGCTCTAGTTATTCATTGCCATCTGCACACCATTACTCAGATTGCCAGAATTCCTTCCTGAAGACTGTTATCCCTACAAATTCAGGTCAATAAACTTCTACTGTTTCAGAGACCACCTGATTCTTTGGTTTTTCATCTTCACATTCTGATTACCACTGCATTCTTTCTCTTGTTCCTCTAACCAGTTATTTCATAAGGGTTATTTAGTGGACTCTTTCAGTGTACTGGCCCATGACAACTCAACTGATGAAGTTTCCTGTTTGTCTCGCCAACATTTGTCATTTTCACTTCTTATGGTGGCCAACATCATATCATATTTCTGCAGGCAATGCATTTGTTCTTCCCCAGCTCATGGCCATGGTGACCAAGGATGGTTCCCACTGAAGGGGGGGGGGCACATTATGAACCAAAGATGGCTCAAGGTACTTGGTCCCAGTCAAAGACTGTTTGCACATCAGTGTTTTGGATTTGAGAGCAGTCCTCCTAACATTGTAGGCTTTCCATGACTGCCTCCCCAAAGGTGTGATTTTGATCTAGACTGAAAACATGTCAGTAGTCTGGTAGATAAATAAATGGGGGGACCAGATCCTATTCCCTATATCAAGAGTCCAGGAGGGTGTGGTAGTGGGTGATGACCTAGCAACACTTTCTGAAAGCAATGCTCATTCTGGTATATATATATATATATATATATATATATATATATATATATATATATATATATATATATATATATATATATATCCAGCATTCTATGCAATCAATGACAAAGGTGCCTATAGTATGTGTGTATATATATATATATATATATATATATATATATATATATATATATATATATATATATATATGTATATATATGGGTCTACTTCTTTTGACCTAACTCCCATTTGCCTGACACCCATTTGCCTGAGACCAAATGACTGAAATTTCATTTGCCTGACACTTCATTTGACTGACAAGTATTATTAGCAAGAAAATGGAATATGCCCCCTTCCCCACTGTAGTGCGACCCTGGACTTAGAATATATAGTTGGGGGGTGGGGGGCACAGCCCCCCACAACGGGGGTGTGGAGGGCGAAGCCCCTACTTACTTTTCTTTTACTAAGCAATATTACATCAAAAGTTAACAATATCATATGAAATGAAGTGGGGGGCATCGCCCACCACACCCCCCATTGTGGGGGGCTGTGCCCCCCACACCCCCTAACTATATATTCTAACTCCAGGGTCGCACTACAGTGGGGAAGGGGGCATATTCCATTTTCTTGCTAATAATACTTGTCAGTCAAATGAAGTGTCGGGCAAATGAAGTGTCAGGCAAATGAAATTTCAGTCAAATGGGGTCAGGCATATATATATATATATATATATATATATATATATATATATATATATATATATTTATTTCAGCATAAATTAGGCAAAACAGACCAGTTTCAGCACAAAGTTACTAAGCGGGCTTAGTAACTTTGGGCTGAAACCGGGTTTAGGTGAAATGGCAGCGGAGTTTTTAACTAGATTGTTTAATGAAATCTTGGAAAGTGAGAGGATGCCTGAGGATTGGAGAAAAAGTGTTTTGGTACCGATTTTTAAGAATAAGGGTGATGTGCAGAGCTGTAGTAACTACAGAGGGATTAAACTGATCAGTCACAGCATGAAGTTATGGGAAAGAGTAGTGGAAGCTAGGTTAAGAAGGGAGGTGATGATTAGTGATCAGAAGTATGGTTTCATGCCAGGAAAGAGCACTACAGATGTGATGTTTGCTCTGAGAGTGTTGATGGAGAAGTACAGAGAAGGTCAGAAGGAGTTGCATTGTGTCTTTGTGGATTTAGAGAAAGCATATGACAGGGTGCCTAGAGAGGAGGTGTGGTATTGTATGAGAAAGTCAGGAGTGTCAGAGAAGTATGTAAGAGTTGTACAGGATATGTACGAGGGTAGTGTGACAGCGTTGAGGTCTGCGGTGGGAGTGACGGATGCATTTAAGGTGAAGGTGGGATTGCATCAAGGATCAGCTCTGAGCCCTTTCTTATTTGCAATGGTGATGGACAGGTTGACAGACGAGATCAGACAGGAGTCCCCGTGGACTATGAAGTTTGCAGATGACATTGTGATCTGTAGTGAGAGTAGGGAACAGGTGGAAGAGACACTAGAGAGGTGGAGATATGCTCTAGAGAGAAGAAGAATGAAGGTCAGCAGGACTAAGACAAAATATATGTGTGTGAATGAGAGGGAGGATAGAGGAATGGTGAGGATGCAGGGAGTAGAGTTGGCGAAGGTGGATCAGTTTAAGTACTTGGGATCAACAGTTCAGAGTAGTAGTGAGTGTGGAAGAGCAGTGAAGAAGAGAGTACAGGCAGGATGGAGTGGGTGGAGAAGAGGGTCAGGAGTGATTTGTGACAGACGAGTACCAGTAAGAGTGAAAGGGAAGGTCAACAAGAGGGTAGCGAGACTAGCTATGTTATATGGGTTGGAGACAGTGGCATTGACAAAAAGACAAGAGTCAGAGCTTGACGTGGCAGAGTTGAAGATGTTAAGATTTGCACTGGGTGTGATGAGGATGGACAGGATTAGGAATAAGTATATTAGAGGGTCAGCCCAGGTTGGAAGGTTTGGAGACAAAGCCAGAGAGGCAAGATTACATTGGTTTGGATATGAGGAGGGATGCAGAGTATATTGGGAAAAAGATTCTAAGGATGAAGCTGCCAGGTAACAGGAAAAGAGGGAGGCCTAAGATAAAGTTTATGGATGTGGTGAGAGAGGACATGCAGGTGGTTGGTGTGACAGAGCAAGATGCAGAGGACAGGAAGAAATGGAAACAGTTGATCTGCTGTGGCAACCCCTAATGGGAGCAGCCGAAAGAAGAAGAAGAGCCGAAACCGGTCTGTTTTGCCTAATTGATGTTGAAATAAAAAAAATAAATAAATTATATATATATATATATATATGGTTCTACCTGACTTCACCGAAACACCACAACACCGACAACGCAATCACCGAAACCACATAACCGACAGTACAAAAACACGAAAATCCACATGCCCGACAACGAAATAACCGACGGTACACAAACACGAAACCTTATACACTTCACACACCACAATCAACAAACAAAACACATTCCCCATCCAAAAACCACATACACAACACAAGCACACCAAAATCCCTGCAAACCCACACTAAACCTCACATACACAACTACCTACAACCCTGACCCAAACCCTAACCCTAAGGTCCGTCACTACAGACACTTACCTGACCCGCTCCTAACCCTAACTCACTTATCCGCCCCTAACCCAAACACAATCACTACCGCACTTACCTGACCCGCTCCCTAACCCTAACTCACTTATCCACTTAACCCAAACACAATCACTACCGCACACTTACCTGACCGCTCTAACCCTAACTCACTTATCTAACCCAAACACATTCACTACCGACACTTACCTGACCCGCTCCCTAACCCTAACTCACTTATCCGCCTAACCCAAACACATTCACTACGCACACTTACCTGACCGCTCCTAACCCTAACTCACTTAACCCACCCCTATCCACACTTACCTTACTCGCACCCTAACGTCCGTCACTACCGCATACTTACACAGCCTTTTCCCATTTCGGCATCCTCAGCGCCGGTGCTTTCATCCGTCGGGTCGGTCTTCTGCACTGTCGATCTTCTGGGTCCCGTCGCGTCGGTCTTCTGCACTTTCGCTCTTCTGCGGCTCTCGATTTCGCTGTCGATGTTCCGGCGTGTCGGTGAAGTCAGGTAGAACCATATATATATATATATATGTATAGTATAGGCACCTTATACTTTTGTGTGCTGGTCTTTGTTATTGATTGCATTTACGCTTTTTTGGGGCCGTGCACTTACCGTACTTGCAAGAACTTTTCATTGTGAATATCCAGCATTCTAGCAGACAAATTGAGCAAGAACATTCTGATGCCTCACAAGCAGTCCCTCAATCCATCAGTGGCTGCACAGATTTCCAGCCACCCATGCTGTAATCTATTAGTGACCCCCCCCCTTCACCACCAAATGCAGCAGCTTTTTTGCCCTGCTCCCTCCTAAGGGGCAGTCACTGAGGGAGGCTTTCTGCATTCTTGGCCCAGGGTATCCTTTACACTTACCCTTTAATACCCCTGATAATCAAGTGTCTTTAGAAAACAGCCCATTACAGAGCAAATCTAACTTTCAAATCTCCCTTCTGGCCCAGACAAGTTTGGTTCCCCTTCCTAGGGCCTCATCTATTGTATCCTCCTTCATTTCTGGATCCCACTCCAGATTTGATTGCCCAGCCTTTGGCTCAGCCTTACCCAAATCTGAAGTCTCTCAGGCTGATACCTTGGTTACTCTCTATCCAGTGATGGCCAGAGTTCCCAAGTTCATAGAGTTGTCCATATTCTGCCCTCTTCTCAAACCTTTGCATAGGGCTTGGATCCATTCTTTGCTCAATTAGATACAATCCTAGATTTTCTGATTGGTGTTTTTCAGTCTGGAGTGAGATACTCTACTAGTGAAGTTCAGCTGGCAAACATTTCAAATTTCCATGTGGGTCAAGAACATTTGCCAACTGCTTCAAATTATCCAAAGCCTTTTTAAATAATAACTTCCTTCTCAGGCCTCCAATAAAAGACCAGATTCCTCCCTGGACTTGTCTTCTCTCTAAGCCCGTTTCATGCCAGCTGTTACTGAGGACTTAGAAGTTTCTCTCTTGGAAAACAGTTTTCTTAATTGCAGTAACTCCGCAAGATGAGTTTCTGAACTTCAGGCTTTATCCTGTACTCCACCTTACCTTATTTTTCACAAAGATGGAATTTCATTGAAAACCAATCCTTCCTTCCTTTTTGCATAAGGTGTCTTCTGAGTCTAGTCTGAACCAGTCAATTCAATTGCCATTTTTTCCCCAAACTTCATTAATAAGGGTGAATACATGCATCATTGCCTAGACCTTCATCATCCATTGATATTTTATTTGGACAGGACTAAACATATTAGGAAATCAGGCCATCTTTTGGAGTTCTTCTCTAGAGCTAAGCTTGGGAAAACAGTGTCCAAGGTAACCTTGTCCAGATGGCTTTCTGATTTCATATCATTTATTTAAACTATGAAGGGTATATCCCTACTTCTCAAACCAAAAGCCCATTCTGCTAGGGTGGTATCTACTTCACAGCCTTTTTTGGTTGTTCTTCTTTAGACAGATTTGTACAGTGGCTACCTGGTCAGACACTCATACCTTTGTGTTCTATTAAAAACTGCACATTCCGTCCAGAGCTAGGGCTTCTTTTGGCTAAACCATTTTGCATAAAATTCTCTCCTAATACTATCTATTTTATTTGACTAGGATCAGCCCCTATTATGACAGTTCGAGAATCAACCAGGATAACCAAAGTAACTATGCCACCAGTACCACAGTAACCAGGAACCTAGAGAATGATATATTACGTATTCCATTAACATTTGCAAGTAATATCAGTACAGTCTGTGATATAATTAAAAATAATTGGGGCATATTGTTAAATGTGGATGAACTAGAAGGTGTTATAGGGGCTACACCATATTTTACCTTTAAAAACAATATGTCATTAAAAAGACAGTTGTGCTACAAGAAGTTAGATGGAGACCACTATGCAAGGTCTGATAGGCTAGGTACCTTTCCGTATAGAAGGTGTACAGCCTGCCCATTCATATTTGGAGGGGGGCAGTATACACACCCGACTAGAAAGTTCAGCATTAATACATGCTTTTATACAGACTGTCATAGTAAGAATGCCGTATATTTTGGTCTCTGTACAAAAGGCTCTGTACAAAACGCCCAGCCTACTATGTAGGCAAAACTAATCGGCTGCTCAAAGATAGAGTCCTAGAACATGTAATGGACATTAAAAATAAAATAGAGACAAGTGCATTAGCGATACATGCTATAAAGGAGGGAGCCACACACACCTTCAAATTTCTAGTGTTACACATTATACAAGAAAATAAAAGAGGTGGGAACATGAACAATAAGACCGAAGCCTCAGAACAAGAATGGATAATTGGATTTCAGGCTGACAGACCACCTGGACTAAATAGTAAGGTTTCACTGAAACCTTTTCTCAGGAACAGGGCTTTGAAACATTGATTATTATGTTTAGTTACATCTTTTAACACCTATACATATATTCTACAGTTTTAACACTATCTAACTCTATAGAGCAAGTTTTACAGTTTTTTACATACATTTTTAGTCCATTATTTATATGATTTGATTGTTTATATAGTGTATGTCTTTTTAATTTTTATTTTCAAGATACTGTCAACTGATTGGATTTGACACAGATGTATCATTATTTAAACAAGAGCAGCAGTTACTGTAATATGTCTGAGGAAGCAGAGAGGACTCTGTGAAAGCGCTCACGTTTTATATATTTTTACTATTTTTTATTAAAGTGTTGTTTTGCCGTGTGTATTCCAACAAGTTGGTGGCTTTTTGAAGAATAACTTCCTTGTCAGGCCTCCGATAAGGGACCAGATTCCACCTTGGACTTGCCTCCTCAATAAGCCCCTTTCATGCCAGCTGTTACTGAGGACTTAGAAGTTTCTCTCTTGGAAAACAGTTTTCTTAATTGCAGTAACTCCGCAAGATGAGTTTCCGAACTTCAGGCTTTATCCTGTACTCCATCTTACCTTATTTTTCACAAAGATGGGATTTCATTGAAAACAAATCCTTCCTTCCTTTTTGCGTAAGGTGTCTTCTGAGTCTAGTCTGAACCAGTCAATTCAATTGCCATTTTTTTCCCCAAACTTCATTAATAAGGATGAATACATGCATCATTGCCTAGACCTTCATCATCCATTGATATTTTATTTGGACAGGACTAAACATATTAGGAAATCAGGCCATCTTTTGGAGTTCTTCTCTAGAGCTAAGCTTGGGAAAACAGTGTCCAAGGTAACCTTGTCCAGATGGCTTTCTGATTTCATATCATTTATTTAAACCATGAAGTGTATATCCCTACTTCTCAAACCAAAAGCCCATTCTGCTAGGGTGGTATCTACTTCCCGGCCTTTTTTGGTTGTTCGTCTTTTGACAGATTTGTACAGTGGCTACCTGGTCAGACACTCATATCTTTGTGTTCGATTACAAACTGCACATTCCATCCAGAGCTAGGGCTTCTTTTGGCTAAACCATTTTGCATAAAATTATCTCCTAATACTATCTATTTTATTTGACTAGGATCAGCCCTACAGGTTGAGGTGAATGGAAAAGACAACACTTGATACAAACGTTATGCATTTTCCATAATATGTTTTGTCTTCTTTCATTTGTCTCAAACATCCCTCCATCACCCTTATAAATTGTCACCATTTTGTGGCTATTGGTGGACCTTGCTGGATGGTCCGAAGTATATTGTTAAGACCCTTTGGTCTAGCCCACAGTTTTGTTTAGGGGGCTTTTTTAAGTCTTTTTAGGTCAGGTATGGTAGGGCAACTTCAGTCTGAGGGGATGTAGGCAAGCAAAGCATTGTGGGAGAGGAAATGAAGCTTTGGAGCTAAAGATTTTGAAATGCCAGCTTCAGATCCAATAACTTACAGTTTGAGATAGACAGAAGAAGACAACACAGATGTAGAACTAAGGTTAAGTACACAGCTTTTGTTTAACAAACTTGAAGAATTTTTGATTTTAAAAAAGACATCTTTCTCTTTACTTGGCTAGAGTGACCTTGACAGGTAGGTGAAATTTTAGCCAAGTTATTTTTTAAAGTATGTGTCCACTATATGGGAGGAGAAGATATATGGTTTCTAGCTACCATAGCTCTTAAATAACCCTTATTTTCACTGGGCCACCCTTGATTTTGCCTATATTCCAAAAATGTGTTTTATGTGACAAAGCAGTATGCATCAAAATCTCTAAGCAGCACCAGTAATTATAGTTGCAAAGATTTTTTTTTCATCAGGAAATGCATGCTATTACATATGCTACTTAAATACCTTCCTATGTCAGTAAAATCAATGAATAAAATGTACCACTACGTTTGCTGCCATTGTGGCTCATTTCTAGGTGAACATGTTGTGAGCTATGATTGCCATTTCATGACATGTTTAGAGTTGCATCTTTCTGAGGAAAAAAATATGCAGCTCACTGAATTGGTATGCTGTATCTATCTGTACACTCCACACACAGATACACACACACACACACACACACACACACACACACACACACACACACACACACACACACACACACACACACACACACACACACACGCACACTCACACACACACACAAAGTACACACATGTATATATATATATATATATATGTGTGTGTGTGTGTGTGTGTGTGTGTGTGTGTGTGTGTGTGTGTGTGTGTGTGTGTGTGTGTGTAAGTGTGTTACCAGAAACTTTATTTCACATACGGCTTCAAGAGAAGAGCATTGCTTCTTTCCATTATGAAGTAAAAATGCTCCGAAGTTAGAAAAGCCAGCTGTATCACAGCACGACAACATGTCTAAGTATATGGGAAGTAATAATATGATGAAGCTTTAAATAAAGACTACAGTTAGTCTGCTGAACACCATAGCCTATTAGTGCTGGGACTGGTAAGCCCTGCCTGCACTTCTTGTACCACAGTAAATTAAGTCCAACTTTGAGAGAGTAATACTATGTCAGAGAAAGACAAAGAGAAATACTTCCTTCCTCTGTCTTCATGGTTGTACATTCTCATAGACAGAAAAAATAAGAAACAGGATGGAACTTGAGAAGTGGAAGTAGGCTTGTCAGCCTGAAAAGTACTTCTGTAACATATATATACCTCAGGAAATGTATTTTCTACATATTCAATTTTTGTCAGATAAGGTTTATCTATTTTTAACCAATATTGTCACATTTATGTCTGATTTGGTATAATTATTTAAATTGTAGAAGTTTTTGCATTATTTTTAAAGCTTGTAAAATTATTGTTCTTACAATGTTTTTTGTAATACTTCGGATAGTTTTTCTCTGGGCCTCTGCTGAAAATGGGTTCCTACCTAGTCAGATCTTCCCGGTAGTCAAATATCAACAAATAAAATTAATAACATTGCATGGTCAGCCTTGTGTTGTGAAATTCTGCATATCATCATTATAATGTGATAACTAAGCTGCAAATTCCCTTTTCATCTTCTAGTTCACAGTAGCATTTTTTGCCGAGTTTATATACAGAAGCAGTGAAAATATGTCTGACAACAAATGCTTAAGCTTAGCTGTTTGCAATATAGTAATTCCCACCAGGAATGTAAAAAGAAAATATTTACCTTTTGCCCATTTGCCAGCACACATGGCTGAACGGGGATGCTAAATAGTAATGTCATTAGTTATTCTTATGTCAGCACTATGCACATATACTTTCTTACCACCCTTAGAACATGACAAATCTTTCGCCTGTTATGTAGGTACAGTTCAGTGGCATCTTACTCACAAAATGTAAGACACTGCAAGGTTTTCACATACTATGTTTTGTGAGGTTTCCAAGTAACTCCTACTATGCCACTTGTGGATAGCTTTTGCTTTTTTATTGATCTCTGTCTTACAACATTAAACATCATTGATTGAAACCAGTTAAATGGGAGCATCTTCTGATAAATCCGATTAAACAACAAAAGCCAAACAAATGCTAATATCTTGTGAACAGTAAATTGTATTTAAGAAGGGCATGCCAGCTTGTCTTCAGCAAAAACCTTATTTACAATTATAACATCTGGGTAGTACAATACTTTAAGATATTATAATGCTGAAAAATCCAAATGATATTTTCCTGAATGTTCATAATTTTGCATGTTTGTTCAGCAGGTGTGAATTGATGGTAACAAATTATTATCCGAGTACTTGTTTCTTGAAACATTTTCAACTATGAAAACTTGAACTTCTGTTGTCAAGGTGCTTTAACTCCTTCCTTTATCAGCCATTAAAACTGTGATCATAAAGGAGCAAGCTCACTGGAATGCAAACAGTGTTCAAAGAGAAAAACCTTTAGCAAAAAATTGCAAGGAAACAACGGTCCTGGGCCCACAATATGAGGTGCTGCACCCCCACACTGGTCACATGTATACCAGTTCTGAGGGTGCACCATCTTGGGAAGAGAACGCCCCGAGGCACTACAGCCTTGATCTTTAGTGAAAGAAAAACAGCAGTCACACACTAACAACCACTCCTATGAAAGTTGACAATCTGTGTGGCAAAAACAAACCTGGTTCCCAAAAAATATGTCTATGGTAACAGTGTTTCCATTGTGAAAGCTGAATAAACAAACCTATATCTGTAATCTTTGCAAATGTAAAGAAGAAAATGGTATACATACTGACAGATTTATTAATATAACTATTTCAAAACAACTATCCTATCAAGGGGGTATTGGCATGGTAGGGCCCAATTTGATCATGATCAGTGTCTGCCAAGTCCCTTACACACACACATGGAGCTGTTGCTTCACCAAAACAGCTTACTGACTTCTGTGGGCTACTCAGTTGCTTTGTTGGTTGATGAATGGTGGCAACTCTGAATTGTTTCTGAGTAGAAATCAAAGTTCCCTTTCAGAATTGGGTGTAAGGCACTGGTAATACCCATTAGCATGTGTTGAATGAGGACTGGCAGTGCCATAGAGTTTGAACTCCAACATTGAATAACTGCTTGGCACAGCATGTCATTCCAAACCCAAGTAATTTTTAGAATTTATGCTTCCAGTAAAATCTAATGACATTTCAATTCACAAATTCAGGGTCCTGCTTTGAGTCAGTACTTAAAAATTACTGGAGACAAATAATGAATGCAGTATGACCACGGCAGATTACATCTCTGCAAAAATCTGAAAGGGTGCACAAGCAATGATGCACTGACTAATATTCTCACATTTTCACACAGTTACACTAACAGACAATGAGTACAAGTTACCCAACTGCATACAACATTATTGATGAAATCATGAGACTGTTATTTCAAGTAAAAGCAAGAGATGCCCAGATATAGCTAAATATATGAAATGCTTTGTCTGAGAAAACTGGTAGACTTGCTAGAATACAAAAATAGCTGAACATTCCATGTACTCTAATATTATTGCCTTGAATTACCTAAAGACTAGACCTACACAATATGTGAGTAAATCTGTTTAAAATATTTATACTTCATGTATAACATTACTGCTTTGTGAATCCCATTCAGTAAGATACCAGGATGAAAAGCAAAACTGAAATATGTGAACTGTTAATGAAAAGGTAAATGGTACTTTTGTAAAAGTCAATCTTATTTACATTTTTATTTGGACATGAAATCTCTGAGAAGAAAAAAATGACACCTTCCTGTCTACACTTCACCTGTTGAAATCCAAATATGCACCATCTAAACTTGAACCAGCTACAATTTTGTAGCACATTATGCTTTTATGGTGCAATAGGAAAATAGTTTAAGGGCTAAAGTTGAAAAGGATGTTAACACTTATCACAGTTGAAATTTCCAATATTGTTTAACTGGACTACAACATCAATGGCATCAATCACTCCCAGTGAATGGGAGTGAGTGGTTCAAAGGTCAAAAATAAATTATACCAAGGCTAGGCATCATTTTAACTAAGTGCTGGTCTGGCCTTACCTCACTGTCATCAGCTGTACTCCACCAGTTACTTATGATATCCACAGATAGAAAGAAATAGCTTGGATATGACAAAAATAAAAAATATGTCATTTAGTATCCCCGCACCCATGTCATTAGAAAGCAGTTGAGTACTAATATAGGTCAATACTAAGCTAACTGCCTTTGGGAGCCTTTATATGCCTAGCTAATTATCCCTTGTGAGACTCAAACCCTGCATCTTGTGCCTGTAAGGAAAACACTTTAACCATTAGGCCACCCTCCCAGCCCTTAATTTATTGTTTTAGGTACAATATATAAGAACGTTTTAAGAGGGGTAATACAAATCATAATGGAAGTACAGCTTTTCAGTGCTCTGAGTATGTTACAAGTAGTTTTACACCCAAAACATCATTTTGGTTAGGTCCTTCCATCTATATCTGACAAAAGTAATCAGATATTTTAATAGCGCTGAACTTAAACAAAAAGAAGAGAAAAATAAACAGCTAAATGAAAATATATTAAGAAGTAAAAAAATATAGTAAGAAATAAGATGGTTACCAAATTTTTCTGCATCCTGTCCTGCTCTCATAACTAAAAGACCAATTGACAGTTACTCGAGCAAGTTGTTAAGACAAAATAAGAAGGTGTACATTGATGATGACATGTTAATTCATTATCTCCTTACATATCTACACACACACACACACACACACACACACACACACACACACACACACATGCACATATATATATATATATATATATATATATATATATATATATATATATGTATATATATATATATATATATATATATATATATATATATATATATATATATATATATATATGGATCTGCTTTAGTTTATCAAATTACCATAACACTGAAATTAACCGAAAACATGAAAACTGCACAATTTATTTATTTATTTTGTTTTATTTTACATTTGCTAACCGGGAAGGTCCAATTGGATACAGGTCCATTTTCAGCGGAGGGCAGGGAAGAAAAGCTCAAAATGTACAAAAACAAGTGTAAATACAGTGAAATGATTACAGTGAGTTATCACAAAACTGAGATTTGTTTAACAATATCTACACACGTACATGTTTTTCTCACATACACACAGCAAAGGTTGGAAGCAAGTAGATGAGAAAGAAATAGTTAAAGATTTCGTCTGAAAAAGGAAAACACATATATTAAGGTGGTTATCATACATGGTGTAGGGTTAACTTTAAATCTTTCCAGTAGGTGGGTGATGCACAGAATCTTAAACAGTTAGAGAGTCAGAGTTTTATTCTTGTAATGAGGTTCTCATTTATGAATTTACAAATTATTTTCTTAAATTATTTGAAAGATAATTTACAATAATGAAATTTGCAAGGTTGAAACATGCATAATTGTGTCAAATATATATTTTCATTTCATGTTCAGTGAAACATAATGCCAGATGTGACATATAACGCACCTGTCACTGTGGTGTTGTGTATAAATCCAAGAAACTTGAAAAATCTAACATGATTGTTACATACATTTAATAAAAGGTAGAGCAAGAATTTTAAGATGTCGTATGGAAAGTTAAGGAAAAATACAATTCTATTCCTTTAACGTACACTGTGGTTCATGCCGAAAATTTGATATGCTTACAGCAATTTTCAGGTGATAACTATGTTTTCACAGGTAAAAGGAAGGTGTTTTTCTGATTTTAAAAATATAAGGCAGGTGTACTTCTGTTTGTTTTGAAAAACTATAAATGGTGTTGGTAGAGATGTATAAGATCTGCAACTAATTTTTTTCCATGTATGACTACTGTTTTTTACGTTTATGCAGGGGGACAAGCCCCCCCCCACACCCCCTGCAAATTATATATATCAACTTTGAGATCGCACTAAAGTGATAAAAAGTGTAGATTTCCAGATCATGACTATACCGTAATCTGCATTCAAAACATAAACATAGTCCAGTCTTGTAAGTTGCAATCTTCTGCATTCTCATTCTTTTGCACTTTCGATGTTTTTGTCTCAATGATATGAATTTCAGTGTTATGGTACTTTGATAAACTAAAGTACACCCATACACACACACACACACACACACACACATATATATATATATATATATATATATATATATATATATATATATATATATGGGTCTATGTTGTTAAATCGAAAGTATGGTTCATTGAACCGTACTTTGTCGAACTCACTTTCGCAAAAGTGCATTCTATCGAAAATGCACTTTCATGAAATAAACAAATAAAACTAACTAAAAAAAATAACACACTACACAGTACTATGCAAGGGGGCAAGCCCTCCACACCCCCACTTTAATATTCTCACTCCAAGATCGTACTACAGTGGGGAAAAGGGAATATTCCCTTATCCCCACTGTACTACAATCTCAACAAGAGTTTCCTTAGTTGTACATCAACATTATACATTGATGTACAACTAATGGTACATGCAAATGGCATGTTTTTTTTTTGTTTTGCCTTGTTATCTTTAGCGACAGTGCATTTTCGACAAAATACACTTTCACTAAAGTAATTTTGACAAAGTATGGTTCGATGAACTGTACTGTCGACAAAACAAATCGGACCCACACACATATATATATATATATATATATATATATATATATATATATATATATAGATATATAGATATAGATATATATTGAATAAGCAAAACTTCCAAATGTCAACATCTATTTTGTTGACACAGTTTGATCTACAGGTATATAAAATTGGCAATTTCCAGGGATTGAGGGATTTAGGAATTAGTATATATATATATATATATATATATATATATATATATGTATATATATATATATATATATATATATATATATATATATATATATATATATATATATATATATATATATATTATTAGCAGAGGGTATGCAACTTCCTCACCTGCAAAAAAAACAATAGATTTATTTATTTTGCATGATCCAAAGTTGTACCTCAGAGTACATGTGTTAGGGTGTCAATGTTTTTTTTTTTACCAGTTTGGAATTCATGTAGCAGATCTTTTTCCATCTCTGAATAATATACATTTTATATATATATATATATATATATATATATATATATATATATATGTGTGTGTGTGTGTGTGTGTGTGTGTTATATAGATATAGATACACACACACACACACACACACACACACATGTACCCTTTGTAGTTGATAAATGGTCTTTCCCAAACAATTCAAACAAGATCCCTAAGCCAAGAAAATACTGAAACAGCTTAAAGTACATTGGTTCCTTTCTGAAAGAAGTGTAAATAAACCAGTGGAATTAGACATGACCTCCTTACTATATGCAATATTGAAATATATTATTTTCGTGGAAAAAAAAGTTGTTGTTTTTGCTCTTTTTCATAATGATGGCTTTCTGATATTTCTGTTGGTGCTGAAAACGTCTGCTATGACATCATGAAAGACTGAGCCCAAAATGCCTCACTACGTAAATTAATGTATAGACCACTGACATGAAAAATGCACCAGTAGATTCATAGGCATACCTCTCATCCTTTTAGAGCAAGAAATCTGGACAAAGCCATATATAAAAGTGGGACAAGGACCCCAAAATAGGGACAATTTTTAAAATATTGCTCTTGTAAACTTAGAAAGTTGATAGAATAACAGGTTGTGCAAGTGCATGCATTTTCTGAAGGGTATGAATTCTGAAACTCAAATGTCTTCCATTATTTCCTGACTTTAATCTTTAATGATTTACCAGTAATTTGGCGGAAAACTGGAATGTTATGAAAAATGGACCAAAAATATTAGAGAAAAATCTGGACATTCTGTGAAAATCTGTAGAGTTGAGAGGTTATGTATCATAGGTTCATAGGTTCATAGGATGTTACTAGACTATTGACCCCAGTGTCTTTATAAGCCTCGCTGTTAAATCCCGGTATAATACTAGATAAGAAGTATTGTCTATGCCCAAGGTATTTCTTTCTTCCTATACAGACAAGTGCTGTACTAGGTGCTGCAGGTGAAACACCTTACATTTCAGATTATTAAACATTATGACATCATAGTGAAACTATAAAGCAGGGAAAAAGCTGCTCTTCTAAAGAAGTTGTTTGTGATTACCCAGATTATTTTACAGTTATATGTAAATCATTGTCTAATACCTGCTAAGACATCATTTTGTGAGTATAATTATAGACAAACTCTGAGTAAACTGTGTAAACAGCTTTACAAAATCACATGCAACTTTAATGTACAGTATAACTGGAAAACATCCCTGTATGCCACAGAGAAAGAGTGGGATGGGAGGAGTTAGAGGAGGAGCTAATGAAACTGATTTAAATGGCTAGGCAGAGCACATAAGTACTCTTACTGGTCAACGTTTTGTAGAATTTGTAAGCAAGTACGAATGAGGGACTTTGATATAATTCTTGGGGGTTAGAGATTAGGGTATTGAGAAAATGAGAATAGTGAAAGCAGAGTGGTAAAAAACAGGCGGTATGTCCTCCGTTGCAAAATAAAAATAAATGTACTGGTAAATAATAAAAAGCAGCAATGGAAGGCAGGCAGGCAGTACTTAAGTCCCAAATCCAAGTGAATCCAAACAAAATATAAGGCATTTCAAGCAACAATCCAACTTATAAACTCAGAGACACAGCTAGATTAAATACCATAAAAACTCTCTTTTAATGTAGTCGACCATTGGTAAGCGCTATCACAATACAGCTTCATCAGACCATAAAACAACTACTAAAACAGCACCATATATAAACTTACATCAATTAAGCAGCAGCCAATGACATAATCATTACAATCAAGCCATTCATTTAAAGAGGGAGATAAAACAATGGATACAAACACTTTACAGACCTCTATGTAAAAACCTCTATATTAACTGACACAATCTGTACATATATGGATGCACATATATAAAAAAACAAATATACATGTACAAATGCATATAAATAAAATCACAACATAAGACAATATAAACCAAGTCATTTGTGTAGCCTTCTATTCTTCAGAACAGGCTTTATAGAGGCCCTTTCATTCAGACCCCTGCCTCTATCAGCACAGAGCATGATGATCCAGCAGGCCTTTTTATACTCAGTATGTGTGCATAAATCACCTCCCCTAATACTAGGATTGATAGTCTCAATCACCCTGAAACTAAAAGTGTGTGACATATCAATCTCTAAAACATGTTTAGACAGTGCATTATGCACAGAACCTTTCCTAATGTGATATATATGTTCACGCATCATATCACGTAGGGCCCTATTGGTTTTACCAATGTAAAAAGAATGGCATATGGTGCACTCAGCCAAATATATCACATGGGGGATCATACAATGTGCAGAAGCATGAAAAACAAAGTCCTTACATAAATCAGGATGAGAAAAGGTGGCAGTAGTATTAATGAAAGCACAAAAACTACAACTGCCACAAGGTAAAGTCAAACCCGGATGTAAGGAACTGTCATAATAATTCTTCTCATAGCATAAAAGTCTTTTCAAATTCTTGCAGTTCCTAAACCGAAAACTGAGTTTATCACCTACAACCCTGCGCACATCCTCATCAATTTGCAGAATGGGCCAATACTGACTAAATAACTGAGTAACATCCCTGTGATCACTAGTGTAGAACAAAGGAACCCTAACATCCAGGGTAGAGGACTTTTCCTCAGAATCAGCACAAACATCTGATGGAGGTCCAAAATATGGACTACCTGTAGTCAGTCTCAATGAATCTAAATCTGACCACTGCCTATCAATCTCAGAGGGAGTATATCCATGTGCCAACAGTTTACACCCCAGGTTATCAATTTCATTAAGGAAACCAGACGTGGTGGGATTCAACCTAGAAATTGAGAAAATGAGTTAGAAGAGACAGGGCATAATCATTTGATATTATAATTTGACATGTTAATATCTACCAAATGTATTAGCAAGTTTCTACTGGCTTGTGCTATTGGATTTACTGATAGCACCTGACTTTTTACTTTATGAACTACACTGTTACAGCAAGTAAGCTACTAGTATGTTCTATCTTGTTAAGTGTTATTTTCTTTTTTCTGCTACTCTCTAGCATGTATACATTACCATGTTTCTCCTACCTTCTGCTGCTGAGTTCAGTTGTACTGCTTGATTGTATATTTCAGGAACAACACAGTTACTGGTAATGTAGTCATTTGTTAATAATCTGAGACAGTACTGTTTGTGAAAAGTTAGGTCACTGCGTATTGCTTCCATGTCTGTTAAAATTCAGTCTGCTTAATCTAAAGTGTTCAAATGTCACATTTGCTGACTGTATGTTGTGGAGTAGAGAATGGGAACTGATATAGGCGTTCTACCTTTCTTTCTAAAATCTAGAAACCTCCACCTCAGTAATCCCAGATTTGCATATCAACACATATCTCTTGTTAGCTGCTTAATTTTTCATCCATCCTTCTAAACTCTGGAGGCCTCCATTTTAGTAATCTCAAACTTGCATCCCAAGGTATATCACCTGTTAGTTGCCTTATTTTTTCAGTTGAAAGGTTATAAAGCAGAAATGTACAATTGTGAAATATATTGCATTACCTGTGTTGGCCAAACACTACTTAATGCAGCAGAGCATAGGCAAATAGTACTTTATCTACCCAGTTCAACAATCAAACAATCTCTGTTCCAGGCTACTGAGCACATAGTATCTCTGATGATGTCTGCTACAAAATTAAGACAATCTCACTATTAAGGGAACATCTACAGCTGAATTTCACTTTAGTTGCAAAAGCACAAAAGGAGAAATACCTTCAGTTAAAAACAATGTAAGGCAGATTTCAAGAATCAAATTCAACTCAGGAAATATATTGTTTTCCCTCATTTCTGCATCAGTGTGTTCTGTACTGTAGTGTTGAATCTGCTGGAAGGACTCCCCATCCCCACCCACAGGCCTTGTACTACTTAAGTTGAGGCTAAATTAGCATAGTGCAAAATTTCTCTGGAGAAAGTAAATACACATCATACAATAAAATTAAATGCTGTAACTCACCTCAAGTAGAATTCAAGGAACTTGTCTTTGTATCCAGAAACATTATAAGTCATTGATTGTTTTTGGTGGAAAGTCATCTGTTGTGGGAGTAACTGCATTCCATTGAAGTACCTGAGTGGTTGAGGCCACTTTCCCATTTCTCACTCACCCACACATCATCTACACTTATCCTAAGCTAATCTTCACCCACTTCCTTACCATCAATCACAAAATAGTTTACAATATATACTTTTACCCCTCCCTCACACACCCACTATTTCTGCCCTTTTTTCTTTCTTTCAGCTGGATTTCTTTTACATTATAACTCAACAACCTCTCCCACTTCCTCCACCCACAACCAGTCAAACCCAAACCAGCCTTCTGTCAGTATAATGTTTACATTTTTACTAACTGAACACCCACATAATTATCAGCATGCTATTCAAAGTACTACAGTTCACTTCTCTCCTCTTTCTTGCACACATAACCAACTATCATATACCTCTCAACACGTCTTATGTCCAATGCTCAGTTCACTGCTCTTGATGGCAATTATTCACATATTTCATTCAATATAGCTGCCAAACTTTACAACCTATCTCACATTCATCTTTTTAAACAAACATTTATAAATGTAAGTATCCCAACCAACAAATTAGTCACAGAGAACAAATTTAAAACCAAACAGCATTGTATATTCCAGCTGTCCCTTACCCATTCTGCAACTATGCAGTGACAAGTGGCTACACTCACCTAACCCACATCCAGCCATAATAGCCTCTCCCATAATGGCCCACATAACCATTAATAATATAACACCTCACTTCTGCAACTGGAGTAAAACAAGTCTAAAATTTTTAGACATTAACCTTAGAAGCATCTGTAACAAAGTAACTGAACTGCATGCTTTCATATCTTATTACAACTCTGACATCCACAGTATCATAGAAACATGGCTAAAACCCAAAGTCAAAGATACTGAAATCCTCCTTCTAGGATATAGTATCCTTCAAGCAGACCATATATATCCAAAAAAGCAGGTGGGGTAGCTATTATATACCCAAAACACCCAAACATATCACTATCAGAAAGAGCATTCCTCATTTAATAATGCAGAGATTCTTATTGCCTTACTCAAGCTAAACTCTTATAAGACCATATGTACTATAGCTTAACATATTCCTCCTGGCAATAACATCAGCATAGTAGAGGACATACTATCCTGGGTATATACCAATATACCTCAAAAGACCATCACATTGGGATCCTTAACATAGACTGGGCCCAAATTGTATATGATACCCCTACTGCCAGTATTAACTTGTATGATTTCTCTCAGCACATCATTACACCAACAAGATATAACAAGCCCTCCTCTAAGACCTCTACTCTAGACTGGATTCTCACAACTAAACCCAGTAATATCTATAACGATGGCAGACTATCTAATAACCTAAGTGGCCACCTGCCCAGTTTTGTGAACAGGTTTGCATACAATCTAGCAGAACATAATGCACACAAGGATGTGCATAACCTATCAAGTTTTGATGTAGACAGCCATCTCCACTGTCAAGCAATACAACTAGGATATTTAAAAAAATCTTCCATTAGATGGAGCTGCATTGAATTTAATAAAATCTTTACCAATATACTGAACAAACATGGTCCTATTAGGAGAAAAAGAGAAAGTGTTAAACTTAATCAAGCTACATGGCTATATAAAAACAGTAGGCAACTAATGGTGGTTAGAGAGAAGGCTTGGAAAGCATGGCATGCCAACAAATCCCAGGAAAAACTTCTACACTACAGACAGATAAGAAATAAAACCAAACACAGAATAACGCATGACAAAAAACTTGTCACTGCTTTAACTTCCAGCAAGCACACCAAAATAATCCTAAAAAGATTTAGTCATCAGTCCAAATTTTACTAAATTTAGGTCAAAGTCAACAGCCCAATCCCTCCCCAGAAGACACTTTTAACAGTCACTAATAACTTTAACAAATACTTCCTTCAAGCTGTAGCCTTACTTATCAAACACAACCCCACCATAAACCAACTGCCACCAATAAAACCCCATGGAAGCTCGCTTCTCACTCAAACCTGTCCTTACTTCCACCATAAGAAACTATCTCGGAAACTAAAAACTACAAGTTCTGTTAGAACCTTCCTCCTGAATTCCCAACAATTGCAGCTAAGGCTATGTCATGTCCAGTCTAATAAACAGATTCATTATAGAATATCATGTTCTAGTCATTTGGAAGAAGGCATACATACTTCCTCTTCAAAAAGGAGGACCTCTGCTGACTTCTCCAACTTTAGATTAATTACTATCCAGTCACCATTATCTAAAGTATTAGAAAAGTGTATCCATTCCCAATTACTCCAATAACTTACCATAAACAATCACAATCTTCTCTCACCCACACAACATGGTTTTCATTTCAACAATAGCAACACTTACTGCCCTACTTCACTTTGCTGATACCATTAATAAAAACAAAAATACAGGATCCTAGTATTGTCATTATACCTAGACATGTCCAAAGCATTGAACACTATCTCTCACCATAAATTATCACTAAAGCTCCCCTCCTGGGTCGCTCCCTCTACTCCCTCTTCTGGTTTACCAGCTACCTGACAGATACATTCCAAGCAGTCATATGGCAGCAAGAATAGTCATCATTCCTACTCATTAATGTAGGAGGGCCACAAGGTTCCATACTTGGACCTCACCTGATTAACATATTTTAAATGATCTGCACACTGCTTCCAAGCATGCCACTCTTGTGAAATATGCAGATGACTCCACACTCATCTAAACAGCCTCTAACCTGCAGAAACTTCAAGAAATTACTCAAGAATCCTTTATGCCCATATAATCTTGGCTAGACAACTCATGACTCCTCCTTAACCCCCAAATAATAAAATTACTACTTTTTACCTCCAAAACATTCACATTCTTTTCATAGCAAAACTCTTGACAAAATTATTTAATTAAATACCACCCTGATAGTACAGGTCTCTAAAACCAAACTCTTAGGCATCATAATTGATGACAACTTGAAATTTGATCGATACTTCCAAACTGTTATTAAAATATAAACATCAAACACTCAGCCTCTTGTATAGACCAAAACCCTACATAACAGACAGAACTAAAGAACCCAAAGCTAAAGTCTACCTAATATCTACCGTACTGTATGCCTCCTCACTCTTTACTAACCTACAAATGTCCATACAAACAAAGCTACAATAAAATAGCTCACTTTGTTGCAAATCATACCATTAAAATTAATCACTGTTCTGAATTTTAACAGCTAAATTGGACTGCTTGGAATGTATCTGTCAGGTAGCTGGTAAACCAGAAGAGGGAGTAGAGGGAGAGACCCAGGAGGGGGTCCAAGTATGGAACCTTGTGGCCCTCCTACATTCATGAGCAGGAATGATGACTACCATCTTCTTTCTTCAACCCTCTCAGCCACAGTAATGTAACCTCCACCTCTAGCTATATATTACCAAAATATCATAGAGCTACCCATCTTACTTACTCCCTTATGAAAAAAACCTCAAACAATTATGACAAATTCCTTAAATTTGTAGAATATCCTCATCTACACCCTCTATTAGATGGTGATATTCACCCAAACCCAGGTCCTATTATTGATAATGCCAATGACCTACAAAACCAAACAGTGCCTGTTATCACTACCTTATCTAAATCACCTAACTCCCTCCTCATAGCTCACCTTAACATTCGTAGCATAAACAACAAAATAACCCACCTACATGCACTCTTAGATGTTCACTCATTTGATATTCTCTGTATTACAGAGACATGGCTAAAGCCCTCAACCCTGGACCAAGAGATTACCCCTCCTGGTTACAACATCCTTAGATGTGACCGTAAAACCAAAAAAGGTGGAGGTATAGCAATTCTGTACAAATCTAAACTCCAAGTATCACCCTTCAATATACTCCAACCTCCAGACAACAATTCAGAAACCCTTACTGCCAAACATAACAACCACTGTAGCAGCCAAATGAAACTATAACAACAGAACCACGGCGTTGATTCCTGCTGCTAAACGCCAAATGCATAAACAGTGATACTCCAAACTGCAAAAATGATCCACTACTAGTATGTTGTGTATCACCTCTGTACCTATTCCTGTCAGAGCTTGTATAATAGAGTACAACACATATCACAACAAAGTAAAAAACATTCTGTACAAACACTGGTATACTATGTTGACAGATCAGGAGATGGAAGTCATTCTAGGTAAAAAACCAATTTTTGTGTACAAAATGGCCCCTAATTTAAAGTATATATTGGAAAGACACAACACTGACAGGAATAGGTACAGAGGTGATACACAACATACTAGTAGATGTGGATGTTGTAGACAGTGTTCAATGATTTTGGAAGAGCCATTCATTAGGTTAGCAAATTACAATAGGAGTAAAATCTTTTTTAAAAAAGGGAACTGCAACAGCAGTTTCATAGTTTATTTGAAGTGTACAAAGTGCCCGTCTTACTATATTGGTAAAACGGAGCAGAAATTTAAAAAAAGAATATATGCACACAATTATAGTATAAGAAAAAGTGACGACAAAAATGCTCTTGCTAGGCACATTATAAATAAGGGAGTAGAGCATTCATTTAAATTTGCTATAGTGGAGTCAGTGACATCTGATCCAAAAGGGTGCAATTTAAAAAATATACTATCATTTAGGGAAACTTATTGGCAGATCTTAACAGATGCCACGACTCCACCAGGTTTGAATGACAGTATATCTACTAAAAGTATTATAGAATTCTGTTAATGATATAACAGGAATCTAAGATGTATTACCTATATATCTAATTTAATTTATTACTAAGTTTTAGCACATATTGTAAGATTTTATATGTAAAATTTAGTTTGACTGTTTATAGTATGAGAGTAAACATCAGTATATTACAAGTGTATATTTCTTTAAGGAATAGAGTTTTTTTGGCGCCAATTTTAACAATTTTAACTATTTAAGTTTTGTGTAGTAAATGTTTTTTATTCTGAAGAAGCCTACTATGGTCGTAGGTGAAAGCGCTAAATCATTTGTGTTCAATAAATGGTTTTAAACTAAGTCAGTTTTTTCGTATAGTGGATCATTTTTGCAGTTTGGAGTATCACTGTTTATGCATTTGGCGTTTAGCAGCAGGAATCAACGCCGTGGTTCTGTTGTTACTGCCAAACATCAAATCAACAACTCCAAACCAATCTGTCTAATTTGCGCATATCTCCCCTGGAAATAATACAAATACTCTTGAAAACATACTTAGTTACCTCTCTACCCATCTACCTCAGGAGACCATAGTATTCGGTGACTTTAATATAGACTGGGTTACCTGCAGTTCCCCTAATCCAACTAACCACATAAATCTCTATGGACTCTCACAAATTATAACCACTCCAACTGGAATCCATAAGCCAAGCAGTAAAGCAACCATCCTAGACTGGATACTTATCAACAACCACCTTGATACCTAAAAATCAGGAACCCTTCCTGACGATATCAGTGATCACATGCTAACCTACATTATAAAACAAAGAGTTCATATCCCAACTAGTAACAACTTTAAAACCTCACACTCCAAAAAGTTTTTTAATCCAGACAGCTTCCGAAATGAACTGAAAGCATGTGACTGGTCACCAATGTCTCATCTTGAACTTGATAAAGCAGTGACCTTTTTTAACACTAAATTTCTTCAAATCTTAGACTTCCACACCCCCTATCTCTCTTCACGTATTAAAACCAAAATTGCCCCCTGGCTCACAAAACAAACTAGGCAAAACATCCTCCTTAGAAATAGAATCTGGGCAAAATGGAGAGCCTCCAAATGTCCATCAGATCACCTTTACTTTAAACAGTTAAGAAATGCCACCAAGAAAGCTATTCTTAGAGACAAAAAAGAGTATTTCATTCATCTCTAACAAACCCATCCACAAAGTCCACAAAAATTCTGGACAAGTATAAACAAACTTCTTCAGCCAGGACACTCTTCAACTCCTGCCCCAGCAGGATTCAACCATAATAACTCCAACCAGATTCCCGACACCTTTAATACCTACTTTACTGAAGCCATTCAAACCCTAGCCAATACTCTGCCACCTATGACCACTTGCCCATTAAATTCCACTAGGACTCCTTCTCCCACCTTTCAAATACAACCTGTACCTACATCCCTAATCTGTAATCTCCTTCAAAAACTAAAACCTTGCACCCCATCTACTGACTATCTGCCAGCTGAATACCTGAAAATTGCTGCAAAAGCCATAGCCTACCCCATCTCCATCCTTATCAATAGAACTATTTTAGAAAGCAAAATTCCTACCATATGGAAAGTATCCCACATCATCCCATTACATAAAGGTGGGTCATCTACTGAACTCACCAACTTTCGGCCTATTTCCTTACTCTCTCCAATAGCTAAGATAATGGAAAAATGCATTCACAGACAACTACTTGACCACCTCCTCCAAAATAACCTACTTGCCAACTGCCACCATGGCTTCAGGCCATTCCATAACACAACCACTGCCCTGTTGTCCTTTTCTGACTCCATAAACAAAAATTGTAACAATAACACTTTCTCCTCTGCACTATTTATTGACCTTTCAAAAGCCTTTGATATAGTAAACCACAATATACTTATAGACATACTAAAAGCCCAGTCACTTGACCCACAAGCATTACAATGGTTTAAGTCCTACCTGTAAAACAGACAGCAAGCAGAACTTTGGGATAACAATCTTTCTACATCCCTCCCAGTAAATATTGGAGTACCCCAAGGCTCCATCTTAGGACCCCTACTCTTTTCCTTATTTATTAACGATCTTCATACCCAAATTCCTCAAGCCACCTGCATACAATATGCAGATGACTCTATTTTAATTTTTTCAGCCAAGAATATAGCCTCTCTCCAATCCCTCACTCAAACCGTATTCAGCAGTGTTGAAAATTGGTTTACACAACACTGCCTCCTCCTGAACCCCAAAAAAACAAAATTACTGCTCTTTGCTCCAACTCTAAAATCACCTCAACTGTACGTCACAATTACCTCAAACAATGGTATTAACATAAACCCTGACACAACAACCCGTCTACTAGGAGTAGCAATTGATAACACCCTTAGCTATGATGGCCACATTAGTTCTACAATAAAGTCTGTTAACAAAAAACTAGGCACCCTTTACAGAATCAAACCCTTCCTCACCCCATCAGCCAGAATGACTATTGCCCAGACCCATCTAATCTCTACCCTGTTCTATGCTTCTGTGATATACACCAATCTATCTAAGAACAACCTTACCAAACTTTCCACCAGTTATAATAATATAGCCAGATTTGCCACTGGTACCCCATTTAGAACTCATCACTGTCTCAGCCTTAAACAATTGGGATGGCTAGAACTGCAAAATCAACTACTCCGTCAACAACTAGTTATCACCCAAAAGATCCTTTATCACCCTAACAATACCCCTATCCTCACTAATCTGATCACACCATACAAAAATCTTGAAACACTATGCTCAGCAAACAAGCTCCTTGTTGCCACTACTAAGTCAAAAAACAAAGCTGGGAACTCACCTTTCTCCAACACAGTAGGTAAAAACTGGAACCAGCTTCCTACTAAACTATCCACGCTTGCTTCTACTTTCCAATTTAAAAAAAAACATCTTAAAGAACATCTTAAATCTCACTGGCTTTGTCCATGCTCTAACCCTGACTGACATCTTATTCCCCTTCTTGCTCTCTCTACACTTCTCTTCCATACTATTCTTTGACGCTTACTTTGTAATCTAAAAAAAATATATATATGTATATTATTGTCTGTTTATCTCCCTGTTATTGATATTAACTTCAACCTACTAAATGAATTATTACTATTTTTGTTCTTGCCAACACAGACAATGTACTGTAACATGACTATTTACTAAATACTGCATTCTTTGTCACTGCTAATGCTTGGAGCTTTTCTCCCCGGGCCTCTACTGAAAATGGACATATATCCAGTTAGACTAGCCCGGTCAACAAATGTAAAATAAATAAATAAATAAAAACTGCCACATGACTCCCGCTATACGCTCTACTAGCTCATACTCTAATATACTAGCTTGGTAAGTGTTTGGCATGAGATATTAATGTGTAGGGAAAGATATCTGTGCAATGACTGCAAGGGTTATAGTGAGTGAATTCACCTGCTTTGCCTTCCCAATAAAAGAGGTAAAATAGAACCAGATGCAGATATTACTACGGATAAGTTAATAAACCCAACAGCAAAAAAACAGGAATCTGACCATCTTAAAAGTAACACTTTTATTTTACAAAAACACAACAAGCAAAGCTTTCAAGTCATACATACTCTTTATCGATGCATAAAAATAGTTCATTGCATCACTTCCGATAAAGCTTTTTAATATAAATGCCAGCCTATCACAACCTAACTTCACATCACGACATAATCTAATAAACTTTTAAAGAAATATAAAATATATCTGCATATAAATATATCAACATAATAATATGTGCATGTATGTCTCTTTAATTCAATACAAAAATTAAAATAAAATAAATTATAAAATATGGGGATATAATAATTAGCATAGCCTGTGTTAAAAGCTTATACATAGCTCTGTTTGTATTTTAAGATAGATTTTATACTATTCTTAACATTTAGTCCAGGTGGCAAATCTGCTCTAAAATAATTAATCCATTTATACTCAGCCATTTCAGTTCTGTTAACTGTCTACAGATGGACCATAAACAAAGAAATTTGTCCTTAGGGACACAGATGACTTTTTATAGAAGTTAAAAGCAGCCATGGAATTACTAACAAAAACGGATAATGTGTACTTAACTACGATGGATGTTACAAGTCTGTTCACTTCTATACCTAATGAGCATGGAACAGAGACAGTAAGAAAAGTAATAAGAGAATCAGTTAAAGATGCTAATTTAATATGCTCACTGTTGGAGATTGTATTAGATACAAATTTCTTTGTTTATGGTCCATCTATATACTGGCAGTGGTGGGGGGTTGCCATGGGCACCCCCTGCACCAATAGTTATGCGAACATTGTTTTGTCAGATTGGGAAAATAAGTACATCCTAAGCAGTTTAAATCTGTGGTTTCAACAATTCAAATTTTATGGTCGTTTTGTGGATGACCTTTTTCTGCTCTGGGATGGGGATGAAACACAATTTTTGCTGTTCTTGCAATATTTGAATGGAACAACATCTTTTTTGAAACTTACAAGCCAATTTTCAAGAGAGTCTATTAGTTTTTGGACCTGACAATTCGAGTCAATAGAGAAGGCTTAGTGGAGACGTCACTTTATAGAAAGTTAACTTGGAGAAATCATTATCTCCATAAGAGTAGCATGCATCCAAGATATGTTATGGATAATATAATGAAAAATGAAATTTCAAGGATTAATAGGAGATGCACACAGGAAGCAATAATCCAGCAAGAAGTGACTAATTTACAGAAATGCCTATGGGCATGGGGCTATACTGAAACTGACATCAGCTTACATGCTAATAAGTGTTATAAAAGTCGATTTATATCAAAGGAGATGAATCAAACTACTACTCCATTATGGATAATGATGACTGATAATAAACAGATCAAGGATACAGTCAGTAGATTTTGACCAATCCTGACACAAGATCCTAAACTTCGAGCTATAGTTGGTGATAGTCCACATTTCACTTTCAAGAACAAAAAGAACATAAAGCGACTCTTATGTAAGAAGGATGGATTCTCGAAACCTGCAGTAATAGGACATAAAGGAACATTTTGTTGTGGAAATTGTTCTGCTTGCAATTATATGGATAGTAGCAATACTTTTAAGCATCCTAATATGGACAAAACATTCACTTTTAGCTGTAAAGCCACATGTGTTTCTAAGAATCTTGTTTACTTAGCTACTTGCAAAAATTGCACGTCCTTTTATGTTGGCAAGACCAACCAGATATTTAGAAAATGACTGCTACGGCATTTGGGTGACATCCGTAGAGGAGATGTACACAATGCTTTAGCGATGCATATCTTGAAATTTCCTTATCATAGTTTTTTTATTCAAAGTCATTGAAAAAGTCTATGAAAGAGGAGATATTAGTAATAAAACTGAGTCATGTGAGACTAAATGGATAATAAATCTGCGAGCTGATCGCCCTCCTGGATTGAATGCGGTTATTCCTCTGAAACCATTACTAAAGGCGAGGAGGCCTACTATTGGCTGAATGGAAGGTGTGTTAATAATATCCCATTCTGATGGGCTATAGACTTCCATGAAGAAGGAGTTGTCTGTATTAAGATTTCTTACTGACTGTTCCAAGCATGTAAATTCAACTAATGGAGTCCCTAGTTATTATGATCTGAAGAAGGTTTTACCAAAAGCGCTTATCGTATGTTATTTGGGATGACTACTTGGTGTTTTATCATTTTTGTGATACTACTCAGCTCTACAATACCAGTATTACTCAAGAATTTAATGGAAATTCTTTGTTCTTTTCATTGAGGGGCACAGCAACGCTGAAAGTATACTGTGAGTTCCAGCAACAGTATCAGTCAACTGGCATAATTGTTACCCTCGCAATTGTATAAACCAGCGACACTGAAAGTACACTATGAGTGGTGGCAACAGTGTGAGTTAATTGGTGTACTTGACATGTCTGAATTCCTTTTGCTGTTGACCGAGAAGTATAACAACGCAGAAAGTGGACTGTGAGTTTTGGCAACAGTTTTAAGTTGATTGGCATACTTGTTACCTCCATAACTGTTTGTATTAGCAATGTTGAAAGCACACTGTGAGTGTTGGTAACATTTCTCTTGCTGTTAACTGAATAGTACAGCAACAATGAAAGTGAGCTTCGGCAACAGTTTTAAATCAACTGGTGTACTTGTTATCTTTTGTAACTGTTCATATCAGCAACGTTGGAAGCATACTGTGAGTGTTGGCAACATTGTAAGCCAACTGGTGTATTTGATACCTATTTAACTACATTGTCTTTCATATAAGAGGACTTTTTTAAAGGACTTTAATATGGCGGTCAACCATCACTGATTTGATTACATTTTGAGGAGCGATTTAATTCCACTTTGAGAAGTGCTTTGAACACGCTGCATACTATTATTTAAAACCAAAAGGTTTCACGCTTCTATAGAAGCAATTTATGTTTTTATAAGCTGCTGGGGCAGACTATGTGAATTTTGCAAGCATAAATGGTCTTTTAAATAAAAATTTTTTTAAAAGAAGTTTAGCTTCTTGCGGTTTTTGAACTATCAGCCGTGGAGTAGCAGTTTGATCTTTTCTGCATTTGTGTTCTCTACTTACTGCTACTTTAGTGGTGAATTTTACATTTTCCTAATCATAGAATGAAAGCATGGGTTTAATTTCTCCCAGAGCTTTGGGATTCTATTCCTAAGTCAAGGTATAATTGGGGTTTATGAAATTAGTATTATTTCAGCCTTTTATACTATCCAAGAATGCTATTCTCAGCACCCGCAATGTGTCCAAAATTGCCTCCTTCTGTAATTCATATGGGGCTAAATATATTGGTATCATACTTAAGTACAATTGTAAATGCTTTTTTTTTTATTAGACTTGTTGATCCTACTTGTATTGGAACTATCTGGGTATCTTTCTTTCACATTGCTCTAGTTTCTGCTTGTAAATCCTGGTATTTTATGTTTCTCTGTACCTATGACACTGTAATGAGTGGTTGTAGCAATTTTGTTGATCAATGCTACTTTTGCCTTTTTTTCAGCAACTACTGTATTTTTTCTCACATTATTTTTTGAAGTGTTCTTAATTGCTGATCCCCTGTGATATAGACTTCATCATTCTCTATAATGCTTTGTGCTTCATGTTTCTAATGCTTCTCATTTACTTTTCTACTGTAGTGCTTGCATAATCCCCAGTGCAACAGTCTTGCCACATTATTGTGCAGTTTGGTGTATTGGCCCTCTGCCATGAGTGTATCTCATCCAGTAACAAGATGTGCAACTGTTTCAAGTTCTGTTTTACAAATCCTGCATTTGTCTGTTTCTCCAGTGTTTTCAATAGACTTTGTAAACAAGCACATACATAAGTCCTCTATCCTGGTCCGCAACTATTAGCATTTCATCTTTTGGTTTCAGTTCACTTCTATTTAACCATTCCCATGTCAAATCTTGGTCAAAATGAGGTTATTCCAGAAGATCTCTGCAGTTGCCACTATATTAACAGATGTTGATTTTTTTTTTATTTCATCTAATCCTTCTTATATCCTTTCTTTTGTTTTTTTTGTAACATTCATTACTGTCTGATTTTCATTTATTTATGGTTTGATTTCTGTTCTCACTTTAATCCAAAATGATTTCACTAAACTAAGCAAAGATGACATCTTAGAGTTCTGCTCATGTTCACAAACTTTTACTATTTTTGGATCTTATGAGGTCAGCAGATATGTATGCAGTCCCATGACTGCAGGTCCACACATGTAGTCAGTTTCGAGGAGGAACATATAATCTTGTTTTATATATATATATATATATATATATATATATATATATATATATATATACACACACACATACAGTGGATATAAAAAGTGTACACACCCCTGCTAAAATGCCAGGTTTTTGTGATATAAAAAAATGACACCACAGTAAATCATTTCAAAACTTTTCCCACCTTTAATGTGACTTATAACCTGTACAATTCAACTAAAAAACAAACAAATCCATGTGGCTGAAACTCTGGTGTTTACTGTAAATAGATATTTAGTATTTTGTTGTTCTTTTATTATTTAATATTAAATATATTTAAACTTTTCATTGTGGCTGGTCCTTTTCAGAAAATATTTAAGCTTTGAGAGTATTTGCATGCATTTATTTGGTGATTACTCTGGCTACTCCTGAAAGCCTTGTTGTTAGGTCAGCATTACTGTTTGTATTAATATTAATTTGCCTCAGTATAATTGGGTACCCTTGTAAGAGTCTTAAAGTAGCTGGCAGGGGTTCTGGTGGCAATGATAATGACCTTGTAGTCTGACCAGAAGGGGGCACAGCAGGTGAGCCTGTGCCAGCCTTTTTCAGGTGTGTGTGTGTGTGTGTGTGTGTGTGTGTGTGTGTGCGTGCGTGCGTGCGTGTGTGTGTGTGTGTGTGTGTGTGTGTGTGTGTGTGTGTGTGTGTGTGTGTGTGTGCACAAATCAAATCTCAAAGATTGTGTATGTCAGTTGCCTGGAGCAGGGACACAGAGCATTGGTTTCACAGACAGCATATGGGAGGACTTAGCTTGTAACCCCAGCTAAGGACTAAACTCTAAGCTCAGCCAGTGGGGAGTCTTACTGGGGGTCTGGACAGATATAGAGAAGAACCAGTCCCAGACTGAGCGTGTTCCCTGTGTGCTCTTAAGGGAAATTGTGCTTCATGCAGAGAGGTCTGTATCTGGAAATATTGAGTGTATCCATTTGTATTCCAAGTGAACAACCCATTCCAGTGTCAGTGGTGAGGATTCAGGCTCCTTGATTACTGGTCCAAAGTGGGGACCTCACATACTGGTGAGCAGTGGTATGGATACTGAACTTCTGTAGCCTGTAAGCAGTTGTCACTAAAGGTGTTCTCTCAAGCAACCACAAGGTGAACATTTATAGTTTCATTTCACAAGAGTTTTATTTATTTATTTATTTGTTTACTTTTGTTAGTTAAGTATAGTCAGGGAGAGCAGGCAAAAATGTCAGCAGAGGATTATGGCAAGGTGACAAAGAACCAGTTGGCCAAGGGTATGAAGCCAAATGACTGGTGTATGCCAACCTGACTAAAGAAGAGCTGATTTCAGCCTTAGTCGCAGTTCAGACCAGCAACCAGGAGGATAACCAGTCTGATGATGGGAATTTGTATCCCTCAGAAACAGGACAGTTCAACTTTTCCTCAGAGGACTTAAAAATCCATCTGGAGTTAAAGAGACTTGAACTGAAGGCCAAACTTTTAGAATTAGAATCAGCAGAGACTGAGGCATTTGGAGGCTGAAGAAAATGAGAAGCAGTGTCACCATGAGAGGGAGATGCTTACTGTCCGCCAGGGTCATGGAGGTAATGGAGAAGGGAATAACCAAACCCCAAAAGCAATAAAGGTCAGTAACTTTCTTCCACAATTTACAGAGGGTGATAATTTTGATAGTTCTATTCATATATTTGAAAGAATATATAAACAATATAATGATGACAATGGGCTCTGGGTATGCTTCCTGACCCCCTTACTCCATGGTAAAGCTGTAAATACTGTTTCTAAATTGTCTGATATTGATTGTGTAAACTATGAAAAAGTCAAGAAATGTTTAAGTGAATACTTTAAGTTAATACCTGAAGCTTACAGAAAAAAAGTTTCATGAACATAGACACAAGGCAAATGAATGTGTGTATGATTATATTGGTGATTTAAACACTTACTTTCATAGGTGAGTGAGTGGGTATCAGGTCACCACTTCTGAAGGGCTGGCAGACCTTTTGGTGAGGGAACAAACCCTTAGTGTTTGCCTGAGGACATGAGAATCTGGTTGGCAGACAGAGAGTGCAACTTTGCAGATGAGCTGAGTAAAAAGGGGGATCTCTACTTAGCAAACAGGGCATCACTGCACAGGAAAGGGATACCCAGTGCTGCACAAGGATATAAGGGAACCCATGGTGGCAGCCTAAAGCACCCCAAAAGAGTCTGCCAGTAACAGGGGAAGCCACTAGTTCAGCTTCATGGTCAGGATAAAGGGTTGAATGTTTTAAATGTAACCAATGGGGCCATGTAGCAAATAGATGTCCATGGAGGCAAGGTGGGGAAAAAAGGTGGGGGAGCCAGCAAGTGGAAATAAAAGTATGCCAGTGGTAACTTATCTGCAAACAACAGGGGTACCAAACTACCACAATATGTTATACCCTATCTTAGTGGATGGAAAACAGGACATTACTAAGAGAGACACAGCCTCAGACATAACCATTGTGAAGTCTGTAGTGGTTAAAGAGGAACAGTACTTGCTTGTCAGTCCACTCCAGTCAGAGCTTTAGGAGGGACCCCATTCCAAATGCCTTTGGCCAGAGTTCACCTTGACTGGGAGGGTGGAAAAGGAAGCAAGCAAGTAGGTGTATTTGAAGATATCCCTGCAGATGTCTTGATAGGCAATGATTTTGATAATGCAGTACCTTGTGTGCATGCAGTTGCACTCAGTCAAGCTTAGAGACAGGCATGTGGATCTGGTAGCCTGGGGGAGACCCAGACAGACACCACACCTGAAGCCAGGGTTGGTGGTGTGGTTATTTCAGGGAGGGAGCTACCCTGTAGCAGTGATCCTGAAGGTGAACCACAGCTGTTGGTAGGTTTGAATGTTCCCTTGGACAGAGTGACTGCAAGGGCAGAGATGAGTGGTAGCACCCAGGCTGACAGCTAGGCACAGCTGTCGGACGATACCAGACTGTCTGTGGAAGGGGAGCTAGGAAGAGTCACAGAAGTAGAGGTGAGTCAGGCTCCACTCTCAGACCCTATACTGAGAGGCTTGAGGGAGGTAGGTAGGGAGGCACCTGATTCTTAAGGAAAAGGGGAGTCTGTATACTGAAACAAAAGATTCCTTTATAGAGAGTGGAACCTTGAGGGAGGGCACAGCAGTTGGTAGTGCCTAGAGCCTACCATCTGGCACTTCTAGCTATGGCACATGACATTCCTTTTGCAGATCATATGGGCATAAAGTACACCAACAGACATATTATGCAGAACTTTTATTGGCCTGGGATTGGGAGGGATGTAACAGGGTACTGCAGGGCCTTTGAGCAGTGCCAAAAAGTAGACAAGGCAAGAGACAATGTCAAACATCCTTTGATGCCTTTGCCTGTGGTTGAGAAGCCATTTCAGAGGGTAGTTATGGATATTGTAAAGCCTCTGAGTACCTCAAGCTCCACAGGGAAGAAGTATATTCTGGCGGTAGTAGATCATGCTACTAGATTCCCTGAAGCAGTGGCTCTTTCCTCCATTGAGGCAGAAAAGGTGGCAAATGATTTGTTAGAGATTTTCAGCAAGGTAGGTTTCCCAAGAGAAATACTGACAGACAGAGGTGCCAGTTTTATGTCAGGCTTGCTGGCTTGTCTGTGGAAGCAATCCAAACCAATGTGTAGCTAGACAAAATGATCCTTTAATGACATAAAAAATCAACATGCACAAAACACCTCAGACTGAATGCTTTTGCCTGCTAGCAGTCATTCATCATTAGAGTCATATTGGTGCAGTTCAAAATGCATTTAAATACAACTGCATTTGAAAATGACACTGCTTTTTCATGCAGTAGCTATTTTGACAATGTGAATACTTCAATAAATGTTGCTGGATCTGGTATCAATGAAATGTTTTGAATGGGCCTACTCTGAGATGTAAAACTGGCACAATTTATTATTTAAGTGATTTCACTTTAACAGATGAACATACTAGAGTTTTAGGAAAAGGTTTCAACTTTCTGCCTGTATTTAGAACAGACATTGCAAAATTACTTGTTAATTTAAAACTGTTTACGAGTCAGTTAAACTTAAGATTATTTTTTTTCTCATAAAAATCAAGGTCCAATTAGTGAACCATTTACATTAAAATGCAGAAGCACTTTTCTACCTCCCAGCAACCCAATGGTATGTTTGTTTGAATTGCTTGTCAAGAATAACTTTAGGGAAATTGTAAAGAATAGCAGATGTAGATGTAACAATCTCACTAAAGACGATAGTTTGGCATTGAAAGAATTATCAGCTAACAGGAATTACAGGGTGATGAAGCCAGACAAGGGGGGGGGGGCATCGTGATTATGAAGCAGATTGATTATCTATGGAAATGTATCTTTTGCTGAACAGCAAAGAAAATTATGAAAGGGTGTCTTTAAATGAAATACATAGGGCATATTCCAAAATTTACATCATGTTATTTGATGCCCTCATGCAAGATGCAATTACCCCTGATGAATATGATTTTTGAAAGTGGATGTACCTAGGATTCCGATTATTTTTGGAATACTTAAGATATATAAGAATGTTAGTGACCTTCCATTTAGACCTAGTGTTGCAGCACACAATTCTAAAACTGAACTACTAGCAGTCTTTATTGATCATTTTTGCAAAACTGTGATGGGTAATTTTTAATATGTTTTGCCAGATTCTTGGCATTGCCTTGAATTGTTAAGAGAGATTCACATAGAATAAGATGATTGGTTTGTGGCTATTGATGTAGTGAGTTTATTCACAGTGATCACCCATGACATTGGTTTGGAATATTTTATGGAGTGTATGACAAATAATGGGATAATTAACCAAGCAAAGATCAATTTACTGACAGAATTGTTAGAGATAGTACTCAAAAATGACTTTTTCATGTTTCAGGGGGAATATTTTTGCCAAAAGACAGGTGTGGCGATGGAGGCAAAATGCACCCCAGTATTTGCAAATTTATTTTTGGCTGAATGGGAAAGGAATAATATTTTTTAATCTCCCTTCATGTCCAAAAAAGTGTATTATAGATTTTTGAATGACATACTTGTGGTTTGGAAAGGTACACAAGATGAAGTTGTGGAATTATATTAATGGAGTGTCTAGTTATTTGAAATTTACTTATAGGGTTCATGCCCACAAAATAGATTTCCTTGATATTCTATTAACTAAAGCCAACAACACAGGAGAATTAATTTCAAGCATATTTAGAAATGAAACACACAGTAATACACTTTTACATTATGATAGTTGCCACCTGGAACATCAACGTAAGAGCATAGTGAAGGGTCAGATGGTTCGACTATCCAGATTGGTGAGTTGTGATTTAGATTTTGGCAAGGAACTTTACAAACTTATAGGAATGTTTAAGGAAAGAGGATACCCTACTAAGCTCTTGCTTGACACTCGAAAGGAGGTCATTAGAAATCGGACCACTAAATTTAGATCTTTTCTGAAGATTGTTGTGGATAATCCTGGGAACGGTTGTGTTGGTAGGTCAGATTTGGATACCAGCTTGTATGATGCAAACAAGTTTGATGCTATGGTTGTTTCATACAATCATGATGCCCCTGATCTAAGGCAAAGTATCAGAAGAGCCTGGAAAGGTGTATTTGATGCTGACGTTCAGAACAGATTTGGCCTTGAGCCCAAAGTGGTTTATTGCAAGGGCAGGAATATCAAAAAGATTTTAGAAAAGGACACTGGTATGACTAGGAATTTGTTAGTATCCAAGATGCACAAGTGTGGTAGCTGTTCAACATGTAGGTTCATTAACGATGGACCATATGTTCATGTAGATTCTTATGATAAGACTTTGAGGAGTCCAGGGCATGCAACTGTAACACCAAGTTAGTGGTATACCTGGCTACATGCACCTCATGCCCCTCGTTTTATGTGGGGAAGACAGTTAGGAGGTTGCATGTGAGAATTATGGAGCACAATAGAGACATTAGAAATGCAAAAAACAACTAGTGCTTTATACGCACATAGTCTTGTTTGTGCTAATTAAAAAAAGTTTATTTTCTTTGTAATAGACAGAGTATACATCGATACCAGGGTAGGTGACCAGGATTTGTGTTTACAGGTGAAGGAAATGGAATGGCAACTAAGGTTAAATGCCAAGGTTAAACCGGGCATTAATGAGTCCATTTCCATGGCTGGGGTATTAAAAATGAGGGCCCAATGTGTATAAGTGTGTATAAGTATAAGTGTGTTTTAGCATGCTTAAAGCATTTGCAAAATATTTAAAAGACATCAAAGAAATATTTTTGAAATGTGTATATGATACATGCTGTGTATTTCAACATCAGCTGAAAAATGCATTTTAATTCACAAGTGTCTCAGTAGTAAGAATTGTGGTTTTAGGGCATTATGTTTGTGTATAAACATAGTAGCTAATTTTACCTTATTCAAAGTATTTTATGTGTATTTTAACAGTCAGCATTTTTATAAAAACATTTCTAAGGATTTAAATACTTAAGTCTTTTTTACATGTTAAAGTAGCAAAATATGATGTCAGTATTTGGTTTCTCATTTAAATGCATTTTGAACTGCAACAATATGACTCTGATGATGGCTGACTGTTAGCAGGCGAAAGCGCTCAGTGTGAGGTGTTTTTTGCATGTTGATTTTTTATGTGTCATTAAAGGATTGTTTTGTCTAGCTACACGTTGGTTTGGATTTCTTATTTCATCTTTGGGATTTACCTCTGGTTCCACTGAGGGACATTTTCTTGTCCTTGTCTGTGGAAGCACTGTGGGTTGAAGCACCTAAAGACCATCCCCTACCATCCCCCAGACTAATGATCCTATGGAGAGATTAAACTTTATACTAAAGACTATGATATGGGTATTTTCAGACCAGTTTAAGATAGAGTGGGACAAAAATTTGCCCCAATCTGCTGTTTGCTTACAGAGAGGTACCCCACAGGTTTTTCACCCTTTGAGTTGCTGTATGGGGCATAGGGTGAGGGGACCTTTATATTTATTTCATGATGAGTGGGAGGGTGAGTGTGAATCCCACAAGGAGTCTGTTGTGGCATATGTCCTAAACCTCAGGACAAGGCTCAGGGAGTTCATGGGCTTTGCCCAGGAGAACCCGTCAGGAGACCAACATCAGAAATAGGTCTGATATGATAGGAATGCTCGAACCACAGAGTATACTGTGGGGGATCAGGATATGATTCTCATTCCTATCAGACACAATAAGCTGCATGCAGCTTGGAATGGACCTTTCAAAGTGGTAAGGAAGGTCAGTGATGTTAACTACATGGTACAACTGCTAATCAGGAGGCAGGGGCACAAATTGTACCGTGTTAACATGATGAAACCTTACCATGATAGGGAGGCCCTGGTGCTAAGTATTTACAGTGGGAGGCAGGAGGAGTCTGAGTGGAATCTATGGCTAAAATCCCAAGTTACTATGATGGAGCCTAGGGTTGCAGGCATATGATATGACAGTGCAACACTCTGGTGGGGGTCAGCAATGCCAAGGCAGATTAAATCTTAAGACAGGGTATGCCATAATGTATTCCCCGATAGGTTCATTCCTCTCAAAGAATGTTTCTCAAGGGGCATTTGAATAACTAGCTTGCGTCTTCAAAGGGGAAGAGCTGTGACAATAGGAAGTACTGCCAGCCATGCCAGGAGAACTAGGGCAGTGGATTTGTAACATATGGAAGTACAGCTAGCTGGAATTTTGTAAATAATTATGTCATCTGTATATCAAACTGATTTGTACAGATGCTTGCACTGAAAATGCATTTGTGAGGTTTGCTTGTATTAAAATGTAAAGAAACATCCCAGAGCAATGTGAGCAAAGTCCAAATCAGTTATTTCCAAAAACAAGCCCCAAATCATGAAACTAGGCACAGGACTAAAATCCACAAATATGTTTATTGTGTAAGTGCTTTTGTAATCAAATATTCAGACACATAGTAAAAACACAAAATACAATCCATTTATATATCATTTAGGTTAAATAATCAAGTCAGTTTCCCTCCAAAATATTTAAAGACCCAGACTACATTAACAAGTAATAGTTCCCTACAGTGTAACAAATATTACTAAATCCCTTAATGGATCAGATTCTACACTATATATTAATTCTGTTACATCAAATATTCAATGACCATGTAAACAACATAAAAATATATAAAAAAATAAAATAGAAATGTCCACATAGGTGAACTATTTCTTGATACTCCTATTCCTTAAAACTGGTTTAAGGGGTACTGAATCATTCAGTCCATACCCCCTATGGGCCCCAAGTCTAAAAATCCATCTTAATTCTGCTACCTCTGTGCTGTTCACTACATCACCTAACCTCTCATTAACTGTATGTACTTGAAGTACTTGAAACAAAAAAGTATGGTCTGTGCCCATAGATAAAGTATGTTTAGCTAGTGCACTATATTCTTCTCCCCTTCTAGTACAATATAAGTGATCTCTGATGTGTTCTTTTAGTTGACGATTTATTTTACCAACATAGAACCTGAAGCATATAACACAATAGGCTAAATAAATCAGGTTCTTAGTGTTACAGTTGGCCCTAGTTCTAATCTCCCAGAGGTAACCAGTATCAGGGTGTCTAAAAAATCTAGACTGATCTATATGTTCACAATAGTTACAGTTGCCACAACTTTGGTACCCATTCAGGAGCGGCCTTAGGTCAATTGGTGCCCTAGGCAAAAAGGCTCTAAGGTGCCCCCATCACACCACCCGGTGCCCCCATCCTGGTCTACCTACACCAAATAAATACTGGAAAAGCCCCCCTACTAGAGCGGCACCCTAGACGGCCACCTAGTTGGCATATGCCTAAGGCCGGCTATGTACCCATTTCCAATTGAGTATATGAGGAGTTAGGTCTCAGATAGCACAGTTGCTGTTTAAGATTTCTCTTATTTTTATAAGTGAATTTAGGACGTTGCCCTATGTACCTTTCAGTTTGTTCATTCACCAATAAAATGTACCAATTCCTATTTATAATGTTCCTCACAATACCTATATCTTGTGTATAAGAGATCACCAAAGGTATCTTTGTGTCCCTTTCATGTCTATCCATCATCCCAACAGGATCTGAAAAATAGGACTTGCCTCTTCTTTTCCTTTCTGCCTTAACCTGTTCATATGCTATATCCATTTCCTTTTCAGTATACCTTCTCCCTTCAAATTCTTTTCTTAAATCCAACAAAATTGCAAAAAATCATCATCACAATTAGTTGAGGCGAGATAGCCTTAGTGCTTGCCCCTTTAGTCTATTGGAAAAAATGTGGGGTGGATGCATACTGTTTATGCCCAAGTATGAGGGATGATAACATTCTTTCCTGTGCATTCTCGTTGTATCCCCTGCACTACTCTGTATCACTGTTACGTCCAAGAAATACATTTCTATTTTAGATTTTTTAATTGTGAATTGCAAGAAATTACTACTTCTATTCAGTTGTTGAAAAAAGTTATCCAATGCTTCTTCACTGCCCCTCCAACCAATAAACAGGTCATCTACAAATTGCGTATATATCCTAACATGTGTGTTCTCTTTCGAGTGTATATAATGATGTTCCCACTCATCCATGACCAAATTTGCGTATGAATTGGCACAACTAGTATTCATTGCCACTCCAGGCACTTGGCAATAGCATACATCCTTAAAGAAAAAAATATTATGTTCCAGCACTATTTCTAATAACATACATAGAAAGTCAACCTGACCTTTTTCATGTTTCCCATGTCTCTCAACAGAGGCTTTCACCGTAGCCAATCCCTCAGGATTAGGTATACAGGTAAAAAGAGATGTTACATCTAATATTACCAGGTAGTCAAACTTTTCATCACTCAGGCCTCCACATAGATCATATAGGTCTGTTAGAAAGTGTTGGGTGTCCTTAAGTATAGTAGGACACTCTTCTAATACTGATTTCAACTGTTTATCCATGTACACTGAAATCGGCTCAGTAAGTCTGCCTGCTCCTGCTGCTATAGGTCTAAACTTAGGATATATGGGATTTTTTATGTATTTTAGGTAGCCCATGCATTCTGGGAATTAAAGGTTTCACTTCTAGAAAAAAAATTTAAAAATCCTTGTTTATATGACGCAATTGCATACTTTTGTGTAGAGTTCTACTAATACGTTCTTGCATAGTATAAACAATTTCAGGTGAAACAGTCTGATAAACATTAGTATCTTGGGGACAGAACATACCTTTTTGTTTCAAGTACTTCAAGTACAGACAGTTAATGAGAGGTTAAGTGATGTAGTGAACAGCACAGAGTTAACAGAATTAAGATGGATTTTTAGACTTGGGGCCAATAAGGGGGTATGGACTGAATGATTCAGTACCCCTTAAACCAGTTTTAAGGAATAGGAATATCAAAAAATAGTTCACATACGTGGACATTTTTATTTTTTGTATATTTTTTTGTGTTGTTTACATGGTCATTGAATATTTGATGTAACAGAATTAATATATATTGTAGAATTTGATCCATTAAGGGATTTAATAATATTTGTTACACAGTAGGGAACTATTACTTGTTAATATAGTCTGGGTCTTTAAATATTTTGGAGGGAAACTGACTTGATTATTTAACCTAAATGATATATAAATGGATAGTATTTTGTGTTTTTGCTATGTGTCTGAAGAATTAATATTTGATTACAAAAGCACTTACACAATAAACATATTTGTGGATTTTATTCCTGTGCCTGTTTCCATGATTTGGGGCTTGTTTTTGGAAATAACTAGCATTAAAGTGTATCAACAGTGTGCCCTGCTGGAAGGAAAAGAAATGCAGATGTATTATTTTAACTGAATTAAATGCATACATTGTAACAACATATATCGGAAGTAAAGAGGTTAATCATAATCCATCTGCCTTTGCAAAATATTCTTGAAATTGAATTACTTTATGGGTTAAGCCATAAAGATGTTATTTATTTATTTTATTTATTTTACTTTTGTTGACTGGGATAGTCTGACTGGATATATGTCCATTTTCAGCAGAGGCTCGGGGAGAAAAGCTCCACGATAATAATACACATTGAAAATCTAGTAAATGCTAGTTTCAAGCAGATTACAGTCATAAGCAATACCAACATTTACCACATATTGTACTAACTTATTATAAAACACTTTACAAAACATAGCATTATTTTCAAAGTTATATATACATAACATTACATTCAGGTTTAAGACACATTGAGCAGCAGTTATGCAATTGACCCTTCCTGAAATGGTGTGGTAGAAAAAAGTTAGACGTAATTGAAGGTAAGGCACCTAAGTAGTAGAGAGGTCACCAGTCGAGGTTAGTGCAAGAACATAACCAATGAGTTTTGAAGTATTGCTTGAGTTTGTTTTTGAATTGAGTTAGTGAGGGTTCTAGGGTAAAGTCAGCTGGGAGTCTGTTCCATGTTTTTCCAACAGAGTTGGCAAACAGAGAGTCCCCAGCTGAGTAGTTGGATTTGTAGTGGATGATTGCAGTGGCCGGGTGCTGGTATAGGGGCTGATAATATTTTTTAGTGCAGATGTATTTTCTGGTTGGTAAAGGACTTTATGTGCCACTATTAACTGGTTGAACTGCAGTAGGCTAGGCAGTTCAAGCCATCCTAGGCGATTTAGGTTGTGACAGTGGTGTGTTCGGTAGTCTGTGGCAGTAGCAAATCTGACAATGTGGTTATAGCAGGATGATAGTTTATTAAAATCTGTTTTGTTTAAGTTGGAGAATAGAGGTGAGGCGTAGAGTGACAGTAAATGGGAACAGGCAATTGCAGCTCTAGCAAGTGGGGTAAGGAAATGTTTGATTCTGTAAAGAGAGCCAAGTTTTTTATTAATTGTTTTGATAGTTTGATTGATATGCACATCAAACTTCAGGTTGTTATCAACTATGACACCCAGTAGTTTAGTTGGGCTTCTTGGGAGATGACAGTGCCATTGTTAGCAGTTATGTTGAAGGATGGCAAGGGGGTCCTGCATGTGGGGGAGAAGAGGAGCAGCTTAATTTTGTTGGGGTTTAGGATTAGATGTTGATTGGAGAGCCATTTTTCTACTGTATTGAAGGTATTTTGGGTTAATGTGAATAAAGTAGTTGGTGAGGTGTCAGAACAAATCAAGGTGGAGTCATCAGCATATTGAATGCAGGTAGCATCTGGGATGACTGAATGAAGGTCATTGATAAAGATGGAGAAAAGAAGGGGTCCTAGTATTGAGCCCTGGGTGACTCCTAATGTGAGAGATAGGTGAGATGATAGCTTGTTCTGCCATAGGACTGCCTGTTGCCAGCATAGTCTGCAGGTAGGATTGAAACCATCAGAGTGCATGGTTGTTTAAGGACAAGACCTTCAAGGTATTTATAAGTATTCTGTCATCAAGCATGTGAGAAGCCTTGGATAGATCTAGAAAGAGTGCTGAGGATAGTTTGTAATTATTGTGGTTGTGGTGAATGACGTTAGAGAAAGAGAGGAGGGCAGTGTTGTGGCATAAAGCCATGCTGAAAGGTGGACAACATCTTGTTCTGTGTGAGGTAGTGAGGTTAGCCCACAGTTCTGAAGGGAGCCAGAGATACAATGTCTGTACTAGAGAATATTTGACAGCTCTGGTAGGAAGAGTGAAATGGGTTTATTGTTTTATGACTTCAGCAGATGAATCACATCTGAGCAAAGCTCTATCTGTGTGTATAGTAGCACTTAGGTGCTAAACCCTGGTAGCTTCTAGTGATGAGGTATAGTGCTGGAAAGAGAATCAGATGACCAGATGTATGTGATGTCATTCTGTACAGAAATAATGTTTTAATATTAAAGGAGACTGAAGTCTCTGGAGCATTCTGTATTCTGTCTTGGATCTGACAAGAAGGACCACTCACCACAAAGAAACTGAATATACTACCAGACCACGAACGTGCAGAAATGAATGAAATCACCCTTAGATGTAATTCTGATCAAAATCCAGCAAAATAACCTCAAGCCAGACCAAACAGCTTAATAAAAATGTATCCTTTTTTTTAAAACTTACGCAGGATTTTGTCCCGCTACAAGACCGAAACTACATCAGATAAAACAGTAATATTGTGTAAAAATATTTAAAAAAGTAACTGTATAATTGAAACAAATAATCATACACACCTTTGCTAAACAACCAATAGGGTTATCTAACATACCCAGTGAAACTGTCTAAAAAAGACACACCCCCAGCATGAAGTCCATGCCTAAACCAACTTCTCCTAATAAAAATAAAGCAAAAATAAAACAACAGAAAAGGACTACTTTCCTGTTTAATGGTATAAACAAAAATACCTATATAAAACCAAACTTCACCTAGATATGGCTTTAAGTTTAAATAAGCATAAAACTGAAGCAGCTTCATTTAAACCTGGACAGCAATGAGCCGCTAAACGCAATTACCAGGAAAGCTCGGCTTTCTCAAAAAACAATGGCCATGCTCCCCCTCTATCAGACTCAGTTAAGGTTTGCAAAACTATAAATTTAAAAGAATGGTCATTATAGGCATTTATATGCCTAAAGAGAGCATTGGTGGTTTTAATTGTACGAATATTGGAAAGGTGTTCACCAATCCGTTTTTTAAGCTTCCGCTCGGTCCTGCCCACATAAAAACAGGGGCAGACCGAGCAGATAGCACAATAAACCACCTTCTTAGTATTACAACTCAGTTTACCATAAATTTGGATGGTTTGGCGATTAATCTTAACTTGACTTGCTTCTAAAATGTATTTTCAAAAAACACAAGTGCCACACTTCCTCATATACCCCTTGTTACTAAAGGATTTAGAATGTCCAAATATGCACTTCAAATTCAAGCCTTTTTTAAAAAACTACTGTGGGCTTCTCTCCAGTTCTTTCCCTCACATCAACATCATTAGCCAGAACATTCCAATTTTTCATTAAAATTTCTTTAATAGCATGACCGTCTTCACTAAAAGGTCTAATAAAAGCACTGGCAAACATATTAGTACCAGATATAACCTCAGATTTAATACTGATGCCTGGAACTTGCAAATATGTATTGAGTTCATTCTCAATGTTGAAACTCACATGAGACATACCAAACAAACCCACAATGTAATGTAAGTAATGACTGACTGTTCAAAAGGGGTTGAAAATGGCCATTAGCTCTTTTTACTTTAACTTCAGCAACAAGCTCATTAATAAGCAATTCAGGATAACCCCTATTTAAAAACATTGTTTTCGATAACGCACACTCCTCCACAAAATGACACCAATCCGTGACCATACGGGCAGCTCTAACTAGCTGCCCTTTTGCAATGGCCAGTTTTTGACATAAAGGGTGGTTACTATGGAAGTGTAGAAATTAGTTTGAGTAAGTAGGCTTATGACATATCTTGGGACCAAACCAAAAATACACTAGGAAGACAATGTGCACGGATCAAACCAATGTAATATTAAGTCCAAAAAAATATCCAGCACAAGGGAAAGATGAAAAAACATTCCAATGTCTGATGCACTGAAGAAGGCTACAACTTTCTAGCCAAAACCGGTTTGCTTTTACTGTATCTATGGCGTTTGCCACAATAAATTCTTAAAGATTTTTTTCATCTTCCCCTTGTGCTGGATATTATTTTGGACTTATTATGATATATCTTGGCCATCAGCCTAAAATTACCACATCTTTGATTACTAACACATCAAGATAGGGAATTTCACAACATCAGCATCATGAGTAAGTTTAAGAAAACTGGTAGTATAATCGATGTAAGAAATAAAGGAATCAGTCAAGTTGATGTCGCCAGACCACAAAATGAAAATATCATCCTGATATCTGACATAAAGATCACAGAAAGAAAAATATGGGGAGGCCAACAGATACTTTTGTTCCCACATCAACATGATGATGTTGGCATATAACCCCCCCACATGCTGAACCCATCACAATACCATCCTTCTGGAGATAAATTTCCTTCTCAAACAAAATAAAGTTGGGTTTTAAAACTAAATCCAACAAGAGTTCATATGTGTTAATAAGGTTTTGTGAAAAACCTTTGTTAAACAGAAACTCACTGAATCATTCTTCCCCTATAGAGTGTGGAATCACAGTGTATAGGTCTTTAATGTCAATTGTAAGAAACACCCAATCTTTTTTAAGGGGGAGACCATTCAAACATTTGAGAAAGTCGCAGGAGTCAATGCATACATAAGGTTCAGTATACACAATACTCTTCAATTCTGCATATAAAAATTTAGCCAATGAATGTGTAATAGAACCCTTCGTGTTCACAATGGGACACATAGGGGGTTGCTGCATATCCTTGTGAAACTTAGGCAAACCAAAGATAGTAGGTATTCTGAGAAAAGCAACATTAAGAAAATTATATTGATGAATATCAAGTGATCCTTCTAAAAAAAGATCATAAATGAAACTTCGAATCCTACCATACAGCACATTCATTTCATTAATAGAACATTTTGGTAGGCAGCTGTATTAAGAAGAAACTTCATTTTCCTAACATAGTCACATTGATCAATTGCAACAAGCCCTCCACCTTTATCCGGTTTAATAAAACCCACAAATGGATTACTTTTCAAAAATTCAAACATAGCCCTTTCATTTTCATTAAGATCATCATGAAAATGTTTGTTCCTATTGTTAGATGCTGCCCTAATATTAAATGCACACATATTTTGAAATAAACTAAGAGCAGGATGAAGGGGGGTTATATGTACTAGCTATTCTTAATGGATTATCAGCATAAACTTCATTCAAACATAACAGATGTAAATTCAACTTACGAACATATAATCTCAAATCCATTAATATTTGAACACAATTCATTCATCTAGAGGGGACAAACATCCACCCTTTAGAAAATAAGTCACGCATCTCAGTAGAAACATCTAAAAATGAAAAATTGTAGAATTTAAAGTCACCTTTTGTGTTAGTAGAAATATGTAATGTTGGCAGCAATTCCACAGGGACCTGCACATCTGTATTTAATAGGCTCAGTTCTTCCCTTTCCAATTCTGGCACCCATACCCTCAGGAATTTCTGCAAGAGCCTCTGGTGGACTGCAAACCCCTCTGGGGATGAACTGACTCTACCTTGCTCTGGATATTCCGGTTCCTCACACGCTCTGAGTGCCTTGGAGGGGGAGCATGTGAATTCTCTAAAATGTCTTCTCCATCATCGATGTTGTTTTCTTCAAAATTTTCATCAAACCAGTCATTATCTGCCTGGTGATTGTCAGTGTCATTAGACCCACCGTTAGCTCTATTAATCCAGGCCTGTGAAATGGGGGGAGCAGGAAACGCTGTATTATTGTTGTTTGCCACCACATCTCTGGTCAGCTTCTTCAGCTTTCTGGATTTAATAGAACTCATTTGTTCTTCTATAGACCGTAAAATGCGAGCATACTCAAACTGGTTGTCCGCAAATGCTACATCTTGAGTAATAGAGTTAACAAGCACCAAAATGTCCTTAGTAAGAGCTTCAATCATATTATTATTGAATTTAATTACTAAGTCCATTTACTCAAAGCCATGCTTATCGAATAGCTGAATAAGTTCTTTATGGAAAGATGAATTTTCAACCAGGCCAGTAGGAAAGTGCCATAAATGCAGGCCTTTCGGTACTACCCAGAATCCATCTGTAGCTTCTTAATTTTAAGCAGACAGTGATCAAATTCAGACAGTTTGTCATACAACCCTTTGTTAGCAATAGCTGAGTCCTAATTAAATGTAGTGGGACATTTTAAAAATTTTTTTAAATTACCAGGATCTAGGGATGGAACAGCAGTAGGATGCATATCATGGTTAGGATGGCTATGGTGAACATCCGTCCTTGCCCTTGTGCAAATTCCATTGCCTGAAGTTAAAAGTTGAGAAAGTTCAATTACTGGCTCAGTAGAAGTATTACTTACTGCCTGAGATGATGAGCTGAGGAAGTTATAAGTAGAAAGTTGTGACAGATGCGAGGATTGTAAGGCTTGCGAGAATACTGAAAGTTGTTCAAGTTTGTCCATTCTCTGGTTGAGTTGTTGAATTAAAATAGTCAATTTGCCAATGGAAGTTTCCAAAGACAACAGCATAACTGAAGAAGGGGACTCCATGACTGCACAACAAAAACCCAAACTCCACAAAGAAACTGAATAAACTACCAGACCATGGCTGTGCAGAAATAAATGAAATCACCCTTAGATCTAATTCCAATCAAAATCCAGTAAAATACCCTCAAGCCAGACCAACAAGGACCACTCACCCATCTTGTCTTGCTCTATTTAGTAAGTAGGAATAGTAATTCTTTTAGTCAGTCACAAATAGATAGCAAGGCTAGCTAAATACTTTTTTCTGCAACTGTGTGAAACTTTCCATCTGTATTATTTTTAATATTCCCTGTGTCTGAAACTCTGGTGTTACCTGTAAATAGATATTTAGTATTTTTTGTTCTTTTGTTATTTATTATTAAATATATTAAAACTTTTCATTGTGACTGGTCCATTTTTAAAAAATATTAAGCTTTGCGAGTACTTGCATGTATTTATTTGGTGATAACACTGGCCACTTCTGAAAATCTTGATGTTTGGTCAACATTACCATTTGTACCAATGCTAATTTCACTCAATATGATTGGATACCCTTGAAAGAGCCTTAAAGTAGCTGACAGGGATTCTGGTGACAGTGATAACTACCTTGTAGTCTGGGCAGAAGGGGGCATAGCAGGTGAATCTGTGATAGCCTTTCAAAAGTGTATGTGTGTGTGTGTGTGTGTGTGTGTGTGTGTGTGTGTGTGTGTGTGTGTGTGTGTGTGCAAATCAAATCTTAAAGAGTATCTATGTCAGTTGCTTCAAGCAGGGACACAAAGCACTGGTTTCACAGAGAGGGTGTGGGAGGACTTAGCTCGGAACTCCAGCTAAGGACTCAGCTCTAAGCTGAGCCAGTGGGGAGTCTTTTGGGGGGTTTGGACAGATATAAACAGGAACCAGCCCAGGATTGAGCATGTTCCCTGGGTGCTCTTAAGGGAAATTGCGCTTATTGCAGAGAGGTCTGCATCTGGAAATACTGAGTATATCCATTTGTATTCCAAGTTAATGATCTTTTCCACTGTCAATGATCGGGATTCAGGCTCCTTGATTACTGGCCCAGAGTGAGGACCTCACACTGTTTTATTAATTGTGTAACATTTTTGGTCTTAGTTACTTTCTGGAAACTATTTATTTCATGTACCTTAATATGTTTATCCATCTCTATTAAATCAAGCAACACTTCCCTGAGATTATTTTCTTCTGAAGTAAGACCATCTTCTTGCTCTCTGTTTCCTGCGAGTATTCTCCAGAAAATTCTGGAACATCTTCCTGTGACATATCTTCAGATGCATTCTGCTTCAGTTGCTACTTCTGCAGATGGGAAACCATTGGCCTGTCATGTAGCTACCTGACCTGTATCAGAGTTGCCACTGTTTCCTGCTCCTTCCTATGCTGCACAGCTTCAACTGAACTTTTATACCGGTCTACACAGAAAGCACCAGAGCATCACAATGTGGCAGATCTTTTTCAGATGCCTTCCACTCCACCTGCTGCTACTTAATCTGGGGACTCATTGTTTCATTGTATTGTGACACTGCCTGTGTTGGAGTCTCCACACTAAACCTTTTACTGTGTCACAGATAGTCCATCAGTTTAGTTTCTATTTGTTTAATCTCTATCACATTGATCATGTTTTCTGCATTGTGATTTTATTTTTTATACTGCAAAATTTTCCATATCTGGATTTCTCTTCAAATATTTTTGGAGCTGCATTTTTTGTATTGATTAGTTTATATATATATATATATATATATATATATATATATATATATAGAGAGAGAGAGAGAGAGAGAGCGAGAGAGAGAGCACCTTTTTATAACTTTCAAAAATGCTGCTTTTTGTTCTTTATATTTTCTCACTTTCTCTGTCCCTTCTTTTTCTAGGTGGCCCTGTATTTCTTTGACTGCATAATGTTTTCTCTTTTTTGTTTATCTGTTCTGTTAACTAATATAAATTGTCTATAGCTTTTGACAGTTTTTCTCGGGAAGTATTTTTCTTTCTTCTAATTTCCATTTCTCTTGCTTTCCTTTGTCTGGAAATTCTGGGCTTTTTTCATAAGAGTAAGAATGCATAATTCCTTCTTTCCACTTTGTCATCTCTAGGCCTCTTTCTTGGCAAATGATTTTTTTATTCCTTCTAACACACTTGAGCCTGGTTTAACCCCATGATAGGAATGTTTCCATATCCTAAGGATCCTACACCGCCTTTTTTCCAGTCTTGAAAGAAGACTATATTCACAAAAACCTCAGTTGTATGTGAAGAAGCCACAAACAAAATAAAATCAGAACCTCAGTTTACACATGTGACTCCACATCAGCAGTGGGCACTCTTTTGTCCTGGGACCAGTTCTCCCAATCTATCTTTCTTCATGGTATATAAAATACAGTTTATATATCAGTATTGTCTTGCTAAGTGTTTGTAAAGATAGGATCTACCACATGAAGGTCCTCACAAGAATTAAGGATGAAGTCAGTTTCAGCAATTCAACAATAATACATTCCTTTTATTGCCAACTTCATCTCTCCATTCAGGCCTGCTTCATCTCTCTATTTGGGTCCCACAAAAGCATAGCTATCTATGCTCACAAAAAATACATTACAATTTGATAAGATCGTAAATATTTATGAGAATGAGAGATTTATGTACATCTAGAGTACTGAGGCTAAACTGTCAACCACAGCCACTCCCTGTGAGCACACGCACACACACACACACACGCGCGCGCACACACACACACACACACACACACACACACACACACACACACACACACACACACACACACGCACACACACATCCACTTACTGACATGCACAAACTCACACAAACACATATGCACCACTACATTTGCAGAGGTTCTGAAGACTACATTCACAAAAGCCTTGTCTGTATGTGAAGAAGCCACAAACTCACTACAAGCAGAACCTCAGTTTATACATGTGACATACTGCACAGTGCTCTACTGACTGCAATAAAGCAAACATACAGAATCTCAAACACCCCCACACAGTGTCCAAGTGTGTGCAAAATGCTACCAGTTCTAATGAATATATTGAAAAATGGAAATGCAAGACACTTTTAATGTCAGAAGACTATCAGAACCCTTGTGAAATCTTAAACATAAAAAAGCACTAAATACAGAAAAATATTTTGTTGAGTTTGTTTAGAAGAAAACATAGTAAATTACTGTAATATTGCAATGGATAGACTCCACAGTTAGAAAATGTTACATTGAACTAAGCCAGATGGAAAAGCCCATAAGACAGGCATTGTAACAGAGAAACTACAAAAACATTTCAGTAAATGATGAATAAGTAACATACACATATCTCTTTGAATTTGGTAAGCAGCTTATGACAGTGTCTTATCTTTTTGATACCAAAATTAGGAACACTTCAAGTAGTTTATAAGAGATGAAGGATAATTATTGCTTGCTTGATGGCCATTAACAAACTAATAAAGCCCTCCATCTTAAAACTGCAAAAAAATATTGTGGGATAAAGGAAAATCGTAGCAACAGCTATGAAAAAAAAACACATCTGCTTATTGAAGTTCTTCCATCACCTCATATGGCACCAGTAAGACAATGTCTGTCCCTTCAATCACTGCAAATAAAATGGTCTCTTGAGATTTGATACTTATAAGCCTTCAGAGAGATGTGCGGCCAGCTAGAGTGGCTTGTCTCCAATAAGCTTGACTTCTGTCTCTAAAAGAAAAGTAATGAAAAGAAAATATTCCATCCTTACATTGTCTTTTACAAACAGAGTAGTCAAAGGATGGACAAGAGCAGACATGTGGGTGTGCATGGATAACCTTACCAGCCAAGCAGAGTAGGCAGACAGTAGAGGACAGGGGAAGGTCTTCAAGAACATGAGGATAGTCTATGGTAAATTAAGTGGAACATATAACTTCCCTATTGTGGACAAGCAAGGCAGACTACTCACAATGGTGAAAGTGCAAGAAGTACACTGGGCTGAGCATTTCAAAGAACTAAAGAGACCAGCACCAATGAAGTGGACAAGCAAGAAGCAGACATAGACTTGGATGTGAATACCACCCCACCCCAGAAAGATTTTTTTCTATAAATATGTAAGCAGTGCACAGAGTCTGACAGGTGTAAGGAATAATACCGGAAAATGGGCAAGGAGAGTGGCTGGTTTGAAATGGTTTGTTTAAAGAAGAGAATGCTATGCACATGTATAGAAAACTGGCTGAAAAACAGAATAGAAGAGGCACAGAAAAGATCATTTTAAAGAACTGAGCTGAAAAATAAAACAAATGTTAGTTTATTCAATATACAGGTAGTGGAATGTGCTGAATGCAATAAATATAAAAAATGGGAAGAACTTTGAGCAAAGATGTGGAAATGCTATGGAATTACATTTAAACAGGATTAGCACCTAGAAGGAAAGTTATGCACCTGCCCCTTCTAAAACCAGTCGGTACATATCCAATTGTTCTTAGTCCATGTTTTGCTGGAGTCTAGCTTGCAGGATCTTGAGCAATAACTTGCTAGGATGTTAAACAAGTGCAATTGTTCAATAATTTGTACTCTTTAGAAGTGCACCTTTTTTGACTGAAATATAAATTCACCTTTCCTAATCTAAAAACCACTGCTGTGTTTTCCAAATTAGTTGTTGAATTTCAAACAGCACTGTAAAAGCATCCTAACAGTAACAGGATGAAAATTAGCATTAAGGTTTTTTTTTTTGTATCAGTGAATCACACTGTACTGTTAGGGGTTATTATCAGAGACAGATTTCGCTATAGAATCTACTGAAAGGATCTAATGAAAAGATCCTAGCCATTGTAGATGACCTCTGTTTGACCTTGACATGACACCAGCTTTCCTAATTTAGAATTAGACATGCAGATATAGGTCATTTCTAACTTGAAGCCAGGGAGGTTTTCTAAAATCTACAGGGTTCACAAGATCTGTAAGGCCAAAAATTATTCTTAAGATAGTTGGAACTAAGATATAAAGAGTAAACAAATTTGGAGCGAAGGGCATCATCAATTTGATATAGGGCCGGATTCACGAAGGCTTGCATGGAGTCTAAGAGTAGAGTAAGACTCCATGCAGCCAACATGTCTGCCGAGCGATCCAGGAATGAACAGCCAGCAGGGGCGTGCAAGAGAGCTCCTAAAACGACTCTTGCATGGGCAGGGTTAGTTTATGCAAATTACCTCATTTGCTGCTGAAAGCTATGCAAATGAGGTAAATTTGTGATCCAGGAAACATGAACCTGTCCGAGTAAGAGTAGTGTTATTTGTAAAAATGTACTCGGTTGGCAACTGAGTACTGTTCTGCAAATAGCAAAACCGAGCCATGACGGCTCCAAATAAAGGATGCATCCAGTTGGTGAAGCATGCCAGTGGCCAAATATATGGCCATTGGCATTTTTATGTGTTGCAAAATAATAAAAAATATATATTTTTTCCTCAGTCTCCGATGTTTAAGCGTAGCGCAGCACCGCGCAAACGTGCGGTGCACTAAAAATCAGAAAATCAAAATTTAAAAGCCACAAATATGGATATAATTCAAAATATTCATCTGCCATGCAAGTGAATGGCAGGCTGAAGACAACATGGCTACTGAGTAGTGGTTGCTAAGGGGGGAAACTCAGTCTGAGAGATGTAACCAAGCATTAGTAGGCAATCCTATGCAAATGAGGATAAGGATAGTGAATCCCAATTTTCCTGCTATGTGAACCATGTCCCTAGAGTGTAAGAGTAAGATAAGGGGAGTAACAGAGTAGAAGATGGGTGACATCATGAGGGGGTATGTATCAAAAAGACTGTAAGCTTATTGGAGCAGAGTGGCATGTGTTTGCTGTGAGTTACTCAGAACTAAAAGAGGTGTGTCTACAGTTGTCTAAACTGAAACCCAGAAACCGAAGGTGTATGCTGTGGCTATTACTAAAGTTTATTGCAAAGCTGCTTACACTGAGTGCACATGTGTGCATGTGTGTGCAAGCGTGTAAACCCGTCTAAGCCTGGGTGCACATGTGTGCACCCGTGTAAGCCTGTGTAAGGCCATCTAAGCTTGTATACATGAATGTGCACCCGCCTAAGCCTGTGTAAGCTTGTGTAAGTCTGTGTGCGCATGTGTGTGCTAGTGTGCATGTGTTTGCACTTGTTTGCACGGCGCAGCCCCCTGTGGAAACAGAAAGGGAAAAGGAAGGAAAATAAGTAATAGGAAGTTAACCAAGGAGAACTAGCAGAGCTGCCAGGTGAAATCAATCAGAATCAGCCAATTACACAGGCAGTACACTAGCCCAGCCCAGCACTTAAAACTCTGCAAACAACATTCCCCCATGTTTTTCTCAGAAACACTGCAACACTGCAGTCAACAAAGAGAAGTGAAAACTGAAAAAGCTTAAACTGAGACATAAAAATGTTAGGGGTTGCCATTGCTGTTATAAAGCAACATGTGCAAGATGCTGAGGGTGGTGCCATTGCGAATGCTGCTGAGCAACCCACAATGAGGTGACAGAGAAGAGTGTACAGACCCAGGGTAACCTACCAGGGGCTACATGAGCTGGAGATAGTGGAGTGCTATAGAGTGGACAGAAAGCTCCTGCAGCAAATTGTTGAGCTGTGCAGACCACGCCTCACACACAGAACCAACAAAGGGGAACCCATCCCATTGGAAACCAAGGTATGTGTTGGCCTAAGAATACTAGCAACAGGTACCTTCCAGAAACCAACTGGTGATATGATGGGGATTTCACAGGCATCAGTATCAAGGGTACTGCACCAGTTCCTGAATGCCATGTCAGCACATGTCAGTGATCATGTATATTTCCCCAATTCCCATGAGGTATTGGCCAGCATTATGCGCCTCTTTCAGCAAAGAGCGGAATACCCTGAGGTAGTGGGTGCAACTGACTGCATGCACATACACATCAAAGCACTAGTTGGTGAGCGGGGTAGGGCCTACATCAACCGCAAGGGCTTCCACTCCATCAACTGCCAGGTCGTGTGTGATGCCCAGGGCATAATACTGAATGTGTGTGCTAGCTGCCCTGGAAGCTACCACGATTCCCATATCTGGCATCTGTCACAGCTGTAACAGACATTTTCTAATGGGGACATCCCTGACGGTCACCTAGTGGGGGATGCTGGATATGCACTGGAGCCGTGGCTGATGACACCCATCAGAAATGCACACATACCTGAACAAGAACTCCATAATGAGGCACACGCACAAACACAAAATGTAATTGAGTGTGTGTTTGGGATGCTTAAGTCATGGTTCCGGTGCCTGGACACATCTGGTGGAGTCTTGCAGTACTCACCAACTACATGTACCCAAATTGTCATGGTATGTGCCATGCTACACAATATGATCCTGCAAAAACAGCTGTAGCAGGAACAGCATGGGGCAGGGCCAGACAGCCCCCCACCATTGCCAAGGCCTGCACAGGCACAGCGTGACTCAGAGGAGGAACAACCTGAGCCTGCCCCATTAGACAGAAGGAGGCGTGCCCAGTATGCCTTGTCCTTGACAAAGAGGCAACGCATAGCACATACACTGGCTCAGTAGGAACCCTGGAAATGATACCTCTCTCTGACTCGCATGTAAAATAAAAGGGATGCCTAACATGACACTACCTGTTTCCAAAAATGTATAGGCAGTGTAGTATGTGCATCCAACATAGGCAGCCCTGCAGCACCACCTGAGGCATGATTGCCATGTTTTAAGCAATATAAAGCAGTGCTAAGCAGCTTTCACCAATATCTAGTATATGTAAACAAAATTGCTTGTGCAATGTTGGGCAAGGTCAGGGCAAGTTGAGCAAAGTCAGTTAAACATGCTCATATCTGCTTTACTGTTCCTTAAGCAGTCTGGTCTGGCCAGCATGAAAATAAAAAGCAGTGACAGGCCTTGAACCAAGGATACTGTGCACTATAATCATAGTACTGAACCACTAAGCCATGATAGCATTTCAGTGGCACAGACACAGCAGGGCAATTGTACACTAATGCAAACACAAAGCAGTGCTGTATCATACCCCTACAGAGGCAAATGGGTAACCTTCCCCACATGCCTATGCAAACAGAGAACATCAGGCCAGGCGTTGTGATGTGGGTTGTGTAAGCTATGAAGTCGTAAGCTAATATACGTGACATTGGATGCTAAGATCTGTAGTACAGTAGTATGCCTCAAGCCAGTATGATAGGCAACAGTACAGACTGTAATGATGTCCTGTACATAGCAGTGTAGGCACAGCAAATGTGTATAAGTGTCAGGTGAAACCCACATCCTATGTGCACCCACAGTAACAATCCAGTGTGCCCACGGGTAGAAATGTACAAAGAATAGCTGTCCCCCAGTATGTAGAAATGTTGATAAGTCTATGCAAAGTGTCTCATGGAAGCCCTGCAGGCACAGCATGATCCCTGTTGATCTATAACACAAAGATGAGCCCTATTGTAAAAATACAACTTGATTTACCATATACATATAGTATAAATGTGTATACTGTGCGTGCTCACACACTCCAACAAATGTAGTGGATTTCATTCAGCATCACACTGAAAGGTCATACTGGGCATTCTCACACACTTAAAGAAGATACTGAAAGGTCATACTGGGCATTCTCACACACTTAGGCTAAATACGGATGTGATAGTAAGGGATCTATGGACAAATGTGTATAGTCATCTCTACTTCCAGAAACACATTCACAAAGTGGTCTGAAAATCCTGATATGTGTTCACACAAACTGCCAAGGTCTGTGCATGTCAAAGGAGGTTGCCACTACTCAGCAGTCATCAGACCTGTCAGAGAGTACCACAACACACTTGCGATGAATCTGACTAGGCACGTTCAGCAGCTAGAAAGACCAATGAAGTACCTTAACAAGAGGATTACTGGCCTCAAATAGTTGCCCCATGCAACAAGACTGAATGTAACCCAATCTGTACTCTGTTGTATACTGTCTACTCAGGAGATCTCTGCCCAACAGACAGGTCCATGTCATGGTTACACTCAGATCTGTTCTGAGTTACAGCTCAATGGCACTAAATGTACAGAGCCAACTGATATTGCCAACATCCTGGAAGATAGGATCAGTGTTAACTTTACCCCCTCTCACCCATGAAAGAGCACATGTCTATAATGGAAGACTGCAAAGTTGCTGTCATCAAGGCTGCACAGGTAAAAAACACTCTCCAAAACCAGTATCACAGCAGCCATGGGACTAGATAACTTCCCAGGCTGTGTAGTATCTACTTCCCTGAAGTAAACATTAACATGGAAGGCCTGTGACTAGGACAGTGGATACAACTGTGATAAGCACATTCCCACAGTTTTCAGGAAACCGTCTTATGTGGCACACCTCATCACAAAATCTGTCTCATGCAGAATAGAAGAGGACATTGTTCCACTCTACTCACCACTCACTAGAACTATAAAAGAGTACAATGCCACTGTTGCTATGTACCTCACAATTCAACTACAATAACTGGAAAGCCAGCAGCAATACCTCACAAAGAGCATTAGTAGCCTGAAATACATGCCATACACAGACCATCGCAAAATGCTCCATCCATACTCCCTTGCATATTGCCTACTTAGAGGTGTTCACTGCCTAACATACAAAGCTATCTCAAACATAGAGCTGTTGGATATGATCCACGTAAAACACACAATCACTCTAACCTTTGGACCCAAGACCACGAGTGAAATACAAAAGGAAGGGGTGTAGCCATTTACCTTATGGATATCCACACCTTCGGGTTACTGGTGCAGCATGAGGCCTTGGAGAACATGCAAGTGCAACTAACATTGGGCAAAGCTGCCCATCAGATTGTAGCCTGCTACAGATCATTTACATTGTCTCAGGAACCTCGCTCAGTATTCTGGAGAACAATGGCAAATATAAAGGTCCTATGTCCTATCAAACACCATTATATGAGAAGATTACAACTACCCAAACATTGAGTGGGTGACTTACTCATATATAACATGCATTTCCCAATGTGTCCTAGAGTTAAGAAACTATAACACCCTGGAACATCTGGTCAGCATGCCCACTAGAGGTGACAACATACTGGACATGATCATCACCAACATGGTGTACCATTGTTCCACAACAGAGATAAACCCCTCACTGGTAATATCAGATCATTAAGTAATCACACTGGCCATCCACATCCCACACCCAGTCAATGAAACCACTGTGAAGACATTTGCAAAAGCAAACTGCACACTTCCCAAGACCAAAGTGGAACATTCCAAAGACCTCTTGCTATAGAATAATGGTATGCAATCTGCAGAATCATTTACAAGTGCATCGTATGAGCATGTACAGGGATGCATGGAATGAGACATCACAAATAAAACCAAGATGCACTCCTCCAAAAATAGGACAACAAGCAGGTGTTTGTTGTCCATAAATAAGCTACACAAGAGAAGGAGGAAACGAATACATGATAGATCCAACTTCACTAAAGGAAAGGCATCACTCATCATTATCAGGAAGAAACAATGATCGCTCATAAAATAATCCAAGAGTGGTTTCTAAAGACAAATAGCCAAGGAATGTAAGAATAACAATGACAAAACCTTCGGTAGCTATACCAGACATGTAGGTGTCAACTTCCAAATATGCTGTCAGCTACTGAAAAAAGGAAATGAGATACACCAAACCAACTTTCATTGCCCACATCCAGGGGGACATGTTCAGTGTAAACTCCCCCATCACCCCCAAAAGGGCCTGTGTCCATCAAAGAAGGATGCAGAGACCCAGACGTCCTGGACATGCAGGTAAAGACAGCCCTCACCAAAGCTAAGAACATAGCAGCAATGTGAAAGTATGTTGTCCCAGACTGCGTCATTCACTAGGCCCATAAGGAACTACACCCTCACCTACATTCACTGTCCAGACTCAAGCGTACCACAGGCTATGTACCCAAAGAATGGCATACACTAACAGTCATCCAGCTCCACAAAGGGTGTGCCAAAACAGAACCTGGAAGCCATTGCCCAATATGTCTACTCAGCTGGGTCTACAGAGTTATTGAGCAAATTGCCATAGAACCCATACACTGAGACATTGGAGATTTCCAGACACTGGACTCTACACAACTTTGCCTTGTTAAAGGCAGAGCCTGGCTCCCAAACCTAGTTGACTTATTTAAAACACTTACCATGAACATAGATGGAGGTGAAAGTAGTCCACACAGCCCACCTGGACGTCACTAAGGGCTTACCACACCATTCCCCACTCTGTCATCATGGACAAGTGTACCAGCTTGAACATTAACAGCTATGTCTCAGGATGGGTGGCCAAGTGGCTCAGAAATCAAACACGCATGTTCATAGTTGTGGGTGCCATGTCCAACTCTAAGCCAGTCACAAATGGCATCACAAAGGTCTTGGTCCTGGGACCCCACCTGTTCAGTAGATACTACTCAGAGGTACAGGCAAGCACTGCAGGTGTATGGCTGAACAGGTTTGAAGATGAATGGTAACTGTGGTCCATAATTGACTGTACAGCTGAAACAGACATCCTCCAGAAGTGTCTTACAGAGACAGATACCTGGTGTCAAAATAATGCCCTCAAGCTGAATGGCAAAGAATGCATAGTCATCCCCTTTGGGTAAAACAAAGTGCACACAAATTACCACATAGGTGGTAATCCAGCTTGTACGGAGAAAGTCATTATGGCCCTGGGGACACAGGTAGATAGTAAACTCACCTTTGATGATCACATGGCCAAAGTGTTTAGACATTCCTTCAATGTAGGCCATCTAATGTCACCTAATGTAACCCACTTCGTATAGTCTGATGATGTCACCATCTTACAAATATACCTGTGGAAAGGATAACTCCTGATGTATGTATATGTATGTGTATAGCACATTGTATTAATGCGTACTCCTGCACTATCATGAAGTAGTTAGGTAGGGGTTTGAATCCTGCACTGGACAACTGTGTGTGTGTGGTTTCCTTGGGAAAGAGCAACCTTTTAAGAGAGTAGTGAAACACCTCAAAAACAGTAAACTAACCTTTGTCAAGTCTGATGATGTCACCATCCTACAAATATACCTGTGGAAAAGAGAATTCCCAGTAATATGCACAGCGTGTTGTGTTAATGTGTACTCCTCTAATATCATGAAGTGATTAAGTAGGGGTTTGAATCCTACACTGGACAACTGTTTGTGTGTGGTCTCCTTGGGAAAAAGCAACCTTTTAGGAGAGTAGTAAAACACCTCAAAAGTGGTAAACTAACCTTTGTCAAGTTTGATGATGTCACTATCCTACAAATATACCTGTGGAAGAGAGGTTGCCCAGTAATATGTATAGTGTGTCGTGTTAATGCGTACTCTGCTGATATCATGAAGTAGTTAGGTAGGGGCTTGAATCCTGCACTTTGTGAGTGTGTGTTGTATGTTTGTGTCAATGTCTTGTGGGTTTTGTTTTTACTACTGCATGACATATCAGTATGCATTGCACATATGAGCTAGCTGTGTGGCAAATACATATACGTACATGTTACCTCAATGATTCCATGTGTGGAACCCTGTTTCCTCCAAGAACACAGCTGTCATCCTTGCCAGACTGTGCTGCTGCTTCCCAGACCTTAGGTCACATCTGTATGTTTGTGACAAGCCCAACCACTGCAGTGATCCCTGGCCTAGGTCATCTGTGTCACACAAAGTAATTACGGATCCTATTGGAATGTGTGTGTGAGGGTCTATGGCCGAGGTATATGTCAGACCTGTTCAAACGCAGCAAAGTCTGTCAATGATGACTATTCATAACAGGTGTTGAACAACCTTTGTGGATATGCATGCAGACCCCTTATTGCTTATGTGATCCACCGAGGGATTTCAAAATACCTTTGGAAATGTGATTAACAAAGGACAGATGACGTAACACAGTATAAGGACAAAATGATTGACTTCAACAATTGGCTAAGCTACTGGTGTCATTCAAAGGGGATCCAGTATTTGTCTGCCTGGGAAGACATGATCGACAAACCACAATGCTTTGCCAGAGATGGTCTGCACCTGTCACCCCTGGGATTCAGGTTACTGGCTAAAGCTCTTGCCACCCCTGTAGTGCCCTTTTTAGGCAGGGTTCAAAAGGTAAAACACCACCGTAACAAATAGAAGCAGGCAAAATCTGAAGGTTATGCTACTCAATGCTAGAAGTCTAAATCTCAAAATGCACTCTCTCGAGGCACTCCTAAAAATGGAGAACATTGATATCTGTGCAGTAACTGAGACCTGGTTCAAGGCTCCAGAGAGCACCCCTGCAATACCAGGCTACAATTCTTACCACACATTTTGGCCACAAAACCAGGACCGAAACACTAAAGGTGGAGGAGTGTCCATATTCACCAAAGATATTCACACCTCCAGGCTAGTTGCCCAACACAATGCATCTGAAATTCTCCAGGTGCAACTAACACTAGGTAAGACTGCAATCCAAAGTGTAGCTTGCTACAGATCTCCATCCATGCCCCAAGATTCTCACTACACCTTTCTAAACATACTGGAAAATATTAAGATACAACCAAACACCCTTATACTGGGTGATTTCAACTACCCTGCCATTAATTGGAAAAACTACTCAGGTACCAACTCCTTTTCCCAATGGTTCTTGGAATTCATAAATTCCAATGCCCTGGATCAACTAATCCATTGTCCCACCAAGGGCTCCAATATCCTAGACCTGGTCATTACCAACATGGGAGATAGATGCTCCACACCAGTGGTCAGCCCCTCATTGGTCAGGTCTGACCATAAGCAAATCACCCTTAACATCCACATCACACCCCCCCCCCCCCAGTAAGGAAACCTCCTTAAAAAACTTCTCCAAAACCAACTTCAAGCTACTGAAGTCAGAAGTGACAAACTTCACAACACCCACGCAGACGGGATCTGGAAGTTCGACTACAGAATCCTACACTAAGTCACTGTACGAGCACATCCACTTGTGCATGAATCATGCCATCCCTAACAGAACCAAGATGCTCTCTTCCAAAAAAAGGAAGCCAATCTGGTGGTCCCCAGCCATAAACAAAATGTGCAACAGAAGGAAGAAACTGTTGCAGAAAAGAGGAAAATCCCAAGATGTAAAAAACTCCATTACCAGCCTCAGTAAGAAGCTGAGATCCCTCATAAAATCCTCAAAAGCTAGTTATGAAAATAAAATTGCCAAAGATTCCAAAGACAACCACGAGGCATTCTATAGTTATGTCAAGAATCTAAATGGCAATGCTTAGATCTGCTCTAAGTTACAACAGAATGGCATTAAATATACTGATCCCAAGGATATTGCCAATATCCTGGCAGATTGATTTAGTGCCAACTTCACCCCACTCTTACCCGCTAAAGGGCCCATCTTAATACCAAAAGACTGCCAAATTCCGATAATCATGGCCCCACAGGTAGAAACCACACTCTCCAAAGCTAAGAATACAGCATCCATGGGACCAGATGACATCCCAGGCTGTGTACTACATGAACTACAAAATGAACTGGCACCTCACCTAAGTGCATTGTTTAATCATAGCCTCACCTCAGGCTTCATGCCCACTGAGTGGCACACAGCTACAGTTATCCCGCTTCACAAGGGAGGATCCACATTGGATCCCGGGAACTACTGTCCCATCAGTCTGACAAATCTGATTTGCAAGGGCATGGAATGCATTATCATGGAACTTATAAACAAAGACATTGGCAACCTTCAAACATTAGACCCCACCTAGTTTGGGTTTGTGAAGGGCCGATCTTGTCTCCTGAATCTGATTGACTTTTTCAAATCCGTCTCCAGAGCTGTGGACGAGGTAAGGCAGTCCACACAGCCTATCTGGACCTCGCCAAGGCCTTTGACACCATCCCCCACTCTGGAATCATAGATAAACTTACTAAGCTAGGCATAAATCCCTATGTCACTCGATGGTTTGCTAACTGGCTTACTGACAGAACCCAGACAGTAAAAGTAGCCGACTCCAAATCCAGCTCCAGACAAGTGACAAGTGGAGTACCTCAGGGTTCAGTCCTGGGACCACTCTTGTTTGGCATCTACTTCTCTGAAGTACAGGCCAACACTAAAGGACTCTGGCTAACAAAGTTTGCAGATGGCTGCAAATTGGGAGCCATTATTGAATCCCCAAATGATGTGGATATTCTACAAAAGGGCCTTACAGAAACAGATGTCTGGTGCCAGAGTCATGGTCTCAAGCTTAATGCCAAGAAATGTATAGTTATCCCCTATGGAAAAAAACATGTACCCATGAATTACCACATAGGTGGCAGGACACTAAACATCAAAAGTGTGATGAGAGACTTAGGGACACAGGTGGACAGTGGTCTCACTTTCGATAACCACATTGCCACAACAGTCAGGAAATCCTTCTATGTGGCACACCTCATCACTAAGGGCTTTTCATCCAGAAAAAAGGAGGTCATTGTCCCACTGTACTCATCCCTCATTAGACCCATTATAGAGTATAATGCCCCGTTTGGTATGTACCTCACAAGACATCTGCAACAGCTTGAAAGGCCACAGAAATACCTCACTAAAAGAATCACAGGCCTAAAACAGATGCCATATACTGACTGTCTAAAAAAACTCCGGCTATACTCTGTGACATATCGTTTACTCAGAGGCGATCTCTGCTTAACATACAAGGCCATGTCAAACCCTGAGCTGTTGGACATGCTCCATTTAAAGAAATCCCAATCCCTCAGAGCCACATGCTCCAGGAATATAAACCTTGTCATCACAATGAACAAAACATGCTGGAGGGATAGGTTCCTGACCCAGGGACTCCCCATACTCTGGATAGACTGCCCATACATATCAAGCAGAGTGCCTCTTTGGCCCTCTTCAAAAGGAACCTTGATGATTGGATGGGAGTTAGGAAATTCACCCCAGGGATCATGTCGGTAGCCCTGCTAGACAGGGGCCTGGAAAAGTAAATATTGTGGGAAGAAATATCCAGGGAATTGTTATGGCTAGGCTTGCATAGGCCCTAGGGCTGATAGCCTAGTACCAACCTATGAACCTATGAACACTTGGTTGCATGTACACATCGGTACCTGTTCATCATGTTGATGGCTACTAACTATGTGGTACTGTGGGGATAATATGTTCCATAAAGGTGGATGACTATGCTTAGTTTGGCTTATAGCTTTCCAGCATGGGTTTGACAACAGGCATCTGTCTGCATGATACCCTTGTGGAGGATGTGTGTGTCATCTGGAGAATGCATTATAGGCCACAGTATGCATTACCAGATGTGGACTGATATATCCATACTGTGATTGCTTGCACCTAAGAGAGCTATATGCCAAAGAGGAGTGGTGTCAGTAATGGGTGCAGGTGAATACCAGTGGTTACTGGCATTACTATGACGGATTACCTGAAGGATCCAAATGTTGCTGTGTGTCCTACATCTGTGTGTTGGTTGTCAAGACATCATATAATGATTGGTTATGGTCAGGCTGTGGAAGTGATGTATACTACCAGAATGTAAAACAATGACAGATAGTAACAGTATCACCCACAGCACAGTGTCAAACCATGTCATACACACATGTGTAGTCAGGTTCCAAAATGTGTGTAGTACAACACATACTGGCCACCAGTAGAAACTATGGAGTGTTACTGTGTAATACAGAGCATGTCACCCTGACCATGTGTCCACTATGCACATACATGCAGACAGTGCACCTCCACCATGTTCACAACTGTACACCTGCAAATCTGTGCTACACACATCCCACACATACTGTCCACTCTCTAACACATGCTGCCAATACTGCACACATCAGCCAAGTGGCACATGGCCGGACAATACACAATTGGAACCAACACTGGTGTAAACGACACTACAATGACAATCATAGCATTAATGCATCATGCATGCTCAGCTACACCTTCAAGCATATCATTACACTGTACTGCTGACAACATGCTAACATTGCTATACTGCTATAAAGACACCCTGTGCATCAGCACCATGGTAGCCTGTTCCTGCATCGATGTTACAGATGACAGTAGGAGGCACAGGTTTCATCATATGCACAGGGTGTGTTGGTTTGCCAGAGGCCTACAGTGAGCCATCCAATCGACATGTATGTGTGTGTGCGTGTGTGTGTGTGTGTGTGTGTGTGTGTGTGTGTGTGTGTGTGTGTGTGTGTGAGGGGCAAGAATACTGGAATGGGCCAATGTTGATGTAATGTGTGTGGGTATGTGTTAGCCCTAGGTGTCTGGAGTATGTGTGTGTGTGTGTGTGTGTGTCTGCATGCACACAGTTCCACCATGTGGCTACCATATACGGGTATTTGTGGGACAGCCACAGACTGTACCTGCAAGGTTTTACAGATCACCATCTCTGGCCATGGATACGGTACCTGTGCCTGGCAGGGGTGCTACTGACACTATCAGGTACTAAGCCAGACTGGGTACTATCCCCAGAGGTGGATGGATGTACACTGGACACATGTCCCTGCTGGGACTGTCCAGAGCCATGTGCACGTGGTCTTCTAGGATGTTCTATGGACAGCCCACCCCCAACATTGCTGGGGCTGGTACTGGCACTACGGGAGTGGCTGTGGCTTGAGGGATATCCGTGGTGACTGCCAGCTGCTGATGTTGCTGGCATTCATCCACATCAATGACTCAACCATCATGCACTGTCCTGACACATAGACATGACATTGCGGAGGATATCTAATGTCTCTCCCCAACGTCTGTCAGTGACCTCGGTGTAATGACGGATGGCACCTGCTAGGTCATGGATACTGTCAATGACGGTGGTATGTGCCCTCTGTGCCCTTAGTCCCTGTCTGGTGTACCATTCCATATGTGCCTGTGCCTCCATAACAGTCTGGAACATGCGTGACATTGTCAGACCTGTGGCACGTCTGTCAGTGGCATGATGAGCAGCAGTGCTCCTACGAGAACCCCTGGACATCTGCCTATGTAGTACCCTTCCAGACATCTGGGTATGGCTGCTGTGTTGGGATGCATGTGCCATGGATACCACACTGTTCTGGCCAATGCCAACTGTACGCTGTCCCTCAGCTTTGGACATTGGTGATGGATGCATTGGCAGTATGGCTGTATGCATGGATGGGGTGGACAGCTGTGTACTGTCGATTGGTGGCCCAATGACAGACTCTAGCAAACATGCCTGTGCCTCAACACACCTATCATCAGTATCACTGTTTTGCTCAGTGACATCAGTTTCCCTGCTGCAGTGAACCAGCCCAAAGTCAGTACCTGTGAGAGGAAGACAGGAAACACACTTTACGACCTGTACATGATGTTGGCACACATGCACACATGCACACAAATGCACTCATCACTAAAACACACACACACACACACACACACACACACACACACACACACACACACACACACACACACACCACCATCAATCCAGAACATACTCAATAGCGGGTGATGGTGGGGTACAGTATCACAAGGCAAACAGTTATATCACATGTGTCAGCATATAGGATGTGTGTTTCACAACAGCATACAGTGCGGGTGTTGATAGCCCTTGGCAATAACGCTATACATGTCTTTGATGCATGTGTGTTGTTGTTCAGTGATTGGCCTCACCCTGGAACACACTGTGTACATGGACACGACAGTGCTGTGCAAGTATTATAAGCTCTGCAATGTCCTGTGCACCATCTCTCACAGGTATACATACCATGGCTGGATGTGTATCTGTGTGTCACATAGATATCCATTTCTGATTAGAGCATCTGTGTCTTCAGCAGATAATTGTGGACACAGGATTAGCACATGCATGCTATGTATACACACAGGATGAGTGGTGCATGTTTACCTGATGGAATACCATTGCTCAAAATGGCCATTGTACAGTGGTTATGGTGAGTGTAGGACATATTGTGGACATGCCAGTGCCAGACATGACATGGCATGCTACAACACAACTGCAACATTAAACATCACACAGACACAGTGTGTTTCATGTGACCTATAAACTCAATAGCATTACTAAACATATATGTGTCACTTTGTACAATTAGTGATTGCTATGCATATTGTGTATAGGTGCCTATGTTTGCACACACACAACACTGAGGTGCATAGCAGGTAATGCTATGTGTAGTACTGTGGTCACTGTAACTGGAAGGGGTGTACTACCATGAGCCATCATCATGCAGCATCATGTGGTCACTCAAGGCTACTAATGTGTGCCAGACCGGCATGTATCATGCTGTACCAGAACTGCAGTACCATGGCTACATTCACCATTTCACAGCCAGTTGTTACATGGGTTTGTAAGGTGCACAATAGGGGACATTGCCTGCCATGAATGTGTAATGTGTTGAAGAGGTTTGCACAGCCACATGTAAGGCATCTACCCCTCAGGTATATTATGTGTGCTGTGTGGATGAAGCGTGGGATACTGTAGTGTGACCTTACAGCGGGCGTCTGAATACACCATGTGTAGCATGTTAACGTGTACTGCGTATGACAGTGTTGTGTATGTTGTGTGCATGTGTATCAACTCTGCCTATCCAATATCCACATTAGTGTTGCCACAATTGTGTGGAATGCTCTGTGTATTGTATATGTTTTAGGCAGCTACCCACGTTACTGGGATGTGCATAGTCTCACAGCAAACATGCACAGCATGCATTATACGTATGTGTGTTACGTGTACATGGCCTACACCTCACCTATGACATGCACATTTAATTAGCAGTATTAAAGGTAGAACACACTTACCAGCATGGGTCGGCTGCCTTGCTCTCACACCAGAGGGACCTACAAGGATATGAGACACTTTGTCAGTGGCAACAACTGTGGCATTGCTACTGTGTGTTTGCAATCGTACAGTAGTACACCGGTTGACATTCACAGGCCTACAGATTCTATTCCTAATTATTACTATTGCACAACACTTGGTACCACATCATCTAACTACACAGTACACATCTCACATAAGCATGCTCTAACAATAGAGGTAACAATAGTCTACAGCCATGCCATGTTACCTGCACACTCCATGTCAGCTAGCTAGGTGACTCCGGCCTCCGTGATGACATACATTAGTTGTTGGGGTTGTTGTTGGCCAAGAGCCACCTGGCTCAGGAGCAGCTCCTCCACTCTGGTGAGGGGGGGATAGATGGCTACCCCCCACCTGTGGCAAGCTGATGTCTGCAGATATTAGATGCATGCTGCCAAACATGTCTAATTAAATCACTGCAGTGATGACGTACCTGCTCATATGTCTGGTTATGCATGCCTATGTCATATACCCAACGAACAAGCTTTTGCCACAGTGCAGTCTGCTCATGCTGGTCCTGGCTGGTTCTAGAGAACAGCAGGGCATACTGCTGCACCAGGCTGGATGCTATAACTTCTTCCTCTGCCATGCTATAGGCGGGATTACGATGGTGGGACATAACCCTGGAAGACAATGAAACAATATGTGTGAGCAAGTCATGAGGCACACGTATATTTCTAATGTACATATATCAATTAAGTGCCATATATAGCAACCTATTGGCTGTCAGAAGATGCACACTTTCAATACCACATGTCAGTACTCAACCCACAACTGACTGACAGTGCCTGGCAAATTCTATATATCAAACCATGTTTTGCACAGCAACAAACTTACAACAGTCTGTAATACTATACAGCAGTACATGCCACACTGTGTGTGACACAATGCACAACCTAGCTACAGGAGGTATATATCATGCTAATGCATCATGAAAAGTGCAATCCATTGCAATGATTGTAAAGTCCAGTGACAGTATCACCAGTATACCACACTAGTTGTTGATGGCAGACCCCTGCCTAACATATGTGCACATTCGTGAATATAGGTGGCAGACTGCTGTACTACACTATACATGTTGCTAGATATGCAGTTATATCTTGTAACACACATATGACTGAGGCCATGGTACAGGCATACACACACACACACACACACACACACACACACACACACACACACACACACACACACACACACACACCAGATATACATACCAGACACATAGGTATGGTAACACAGGTCCTTTACCTGTGTACCTTCCAGTACTGTGTGTCAGTAGTTATGAGACCATATGCCTGAGGTATGTAATCTGTGAGAACTACAGGGAACACACGGAACAGTGGTTCCAATAAATGTGGATGCACACCATACTGTGCTGTTTAGGCATACAGCTTCAGGTAGTACTACAGTTCATACAGGGGTTGGATACACCAGCAGTAACACTCAATAAGCATGCATGTACTGCTTTAGCCTACAATGGGCACCCCAGTCGACAACAAGGGACTATGTTAGAATGTATGGCATACTGCTTTTTCAGCCTAGCAATTGTATACACATCTTTTGCTGGGATCACAGCTAGGACACATAATACCATGACAGAAACAGTTTCCCACTAAGCTATCACATGTAAACCAAATTCTGACACATTCACCAACACATTGACCATCACACTCAGTCAAACTCACTTAGCAATTATTGCAACAAGTACATGTGGGTGTGCATCACTTCATAGGTAGGTAAGAGGCTATTGGCCATAGGGCCTATAGAAGCCTAGCCATACGCTACCCTGGCCTTTGACACACAGGCCATTGCATTTCACATGGCCTTGTCAAGCAGAGACACAGAGGTGATTTCCTGGGTGTATTCACTATCTCCCATACAATCTTCATGATTATTTATAACGACTGCTAATTAGGAGCTTTGTTTGCTATGGATAGTTGGTTTGTTCCAGAGTATGGGATGTCTCTGAGATGGGAATCTATCTCTCCAGCATGTGCTGTTTATTGTGGTCAAAAGGTTTGGGTCCCTAGAGCATGTAGGTCATAGAGATTGTGATCTATTTACGTGCAGCATGTCCAACAGCTCTGGTTTTTACATAGCTTAGTATGTTAGGCAGAGGTCACCTCTGGGTAGGTGGTATGTGACACAGTGTAGTTGTGGGTTTGTGAGATGGTCTGCTTAGGGCATCTGTTTGAGGCTGGTATTACTCTTTGTGAGGTATGTCTTTGTCGCTTCCAGTTGCTGTGGATGTCTTGTGAGGTACATACCACATGGGGCATTATACTCTATAATGGGCTATATGTGTGATGAGTAGAGGGGAACACCGACCTATATTTCCCTGGATGACACACCTTTTGTGAGATGAGGTGTGGCAGGTAAACAGATTACATGACTAGTGTGTCATTGTGATTATCAAAGGGGAGACTACTGTCCACCTGTGTCCCATGGTCTCTTATCACACTTTTGGTGTTAAGTAGACTACCACTTATGTGGTAGTTCATGGGTACAGAGTTTTTGCCAGAAGGGATGCCAATGCAGTTTCAACATTGAGCTTGAGTCCATGGCTTTGTCACCAGGCATCTGCCACAGTAAATATGACCCTGTCTCTCTCTCTCTCTTTATATATATATATATATATATATATATATATATATATACATATATATATATATATATATATACACACACACACACACACACACACACACACACACACACACACACACACACACACAGAAATATAAACTAACACATTGGTGTACATATAGATATACATATAGGCACATATACGGTCCACCTTTCATGGTAGGAATATCAATTATGCAAAGGTTGTGAGGTATACTGTTATGTACTAATATTGCACAGTGTTGTGCGGAATGCATTGAAGGTGTTCTTAGCACATGTAGCTTTGGCAGGCCTCACTGGCTGCAACACTGCAAACCTCACAATTCATACTCACAGCATTTAACTACCACATGTCATAATCCAGCACTGTATGCTGTCTTGTTTGCCACACACTACAACCTACATATAAGTATGCACATAACAACCTTCAGCAACAGATATATGTCCACCCTTCACAAACAGTTGCAGTATGTCCCTTGCTCTATTCTCATGTACAGATGCTAATATATGTGACACAGACAGATCTCTCCATATGTGTGTGCCATACACAAACAAGGTCCAGACCATGGACCTCACGGTTGACATATGTGAGCACACAGTAATATTAGAGGGTGTATATATGTATATATATATATATATATATATATATATATATATATATATATATATATATATATGTAGCTGCAAATGCTAGACATACTAGCCTGGTACAGTTGCCAATGCTAAGCTATACATTAATATGACTATCATGCATTTGTTACTCTGTCACATCTTTGTTTATATAACTGTATGCGATACTCCCCCAAACAGCCATTGTACACACTACTGTACAGAACAAAGATAACATGGATCAGATGTTTGACATTTAATGCTGAACTACATATATCACAGTCATTTCCCACTGCACACACCTACACACTGATTTCTCCATGGCAGTAGTTATGCAGGGCATCTGTGCATAGATACGTACTGCTGCCACATATGTATGATTCAAAGTATGTAGAGTACTCTTCAAAAACATCCACTACATGCCAGTAAATACATATCCGTTATATATCTTTACTTTGTATGAGTTTGTATTATTACGTTCCGTGTGTGCAGTAATATATTTTTTATTGATATATATATATATATATATATATATATATATATATATATATATATATATATATATATATATATATAATTTTTTATGTTGATTTTTTTTTTTGCTGTTGCTATGGCTGTTGCTGTTGTTGCTGGTATCTGTCTGTCTGTGTGTGTCTCTGTGTCTCTCTTTCTTGCTTGCTCGCTCTCACTCTCTCTCTCTCTCTCTCTCTCTCCGTGGCTGCATTGAAATGATTGCATGTGTGGACAGCAAGTACAGCCTGCTTTTGAGGTATCTGCACATGTACATGTGATGGCCTCTGCACCAATTGGTGGCCACCATTTGGTAATTGCATGCAGCCTGCTGTGTGGTAATTGCAGTACTCACTGTCATAGCAACCCAATGCTATAAATTGCTAGGTCAGGTAGGCATAGGCCTTTAAGCTTTCCAAAGTGGGGCCCATGCTTGTTTGATGTGGACACCGTAGTGTAAGTCAGAAGGTTGGTATACTTCTTCTTACTGTTGCTAAAGGTGTAGCCAGTTATTTGTATGTTGTACTCAGACCTGAATGTTGCCTCTTCCAATTTTCAGTTGACAGTGTAGAATTGTACTCACCCCTAGAAATGCTAACACAAGATATATGGGAGTATGGGGTTTCTTTACAACATCTACAATTAGCTGCCATACATATGTAGTTATTGTGATGTTTACATTTGGCACATGAACTGTTTGGGAACATCTATACTGTGGATATTAATGTACTCATTTCTGCACTGTTTGTGCTTTTTATTTTGTTGACATTATCACAGGATGCTCATGACACTGGACAGTTCCAGTATTGAGTATGCCTACCTACATCCTTGCTGTACCTTGAACACACTGGTATTTTGTACGTTTGTGTGGGGATTGTCCTGCTATGATACTGTGTGGGGGTTGTGAAGTGCTGCTGTAACATTATTTACTGATAGAATGTCTGGTTCTGTTATCACAGTCATGTAATGCAATTCCACAACAACTGCTGGTATAGTTCCACAGAACAGGTTTTGTGTTATGGCATTCCTACCTTTCCTTTATATTCACACATTCTGATGCATGATATATATATATATTTCAGCAACATCTTACTGTATATCTACTGTGGCCTAGTGGCACTTCATGCAGTCTAGTGTGTCCAAGGTCCGGGGTTCGAGACTGTCAGCGGTGTTTTATTTTGCTGCTGAGCTGAACAAGGCCCCTCATATGCAGGGTAACTAAGGCACTTTTAAGCAGTTGTAAGCGGGTTTTCGTGGGTTTGCATGAAGCTTAGCAATACTTAGCTAAGCGCACACATGCGCACACCCGCTCAAACCCGCTTACTACTGCTTACAAGAGCTTACTCCCACTAACCCCCACGCTCATTTCTTTGAAATAAAAGAAAATGGGGAGATAGGAAAGTGATGAAAAAGGGGCACAAAGAGGGAAAGACAGTAGGGAAAACAGCACGGGATGTGCAGGATGGGTGTAAGGAAGGTCCATAGCTGCCCATTTCTTTAACAGCAACAGCTGTGCATATAATAGTAATTTGGAGGGAATTTTGAAACCTTCCACCCCTGAGAGAGGGGTGAGGCCAACGAAGTATGTTGTACTGCCAATTGAATTTCAGTGTCTGTGTCCAGAGGACATTTGTGTAAAATGGGCAGCTATGTATGGGGCGTAAATTTTTTTGTGGAAGCAGATTGCCCATTTTTTTTTTCAGGTGAGAGTGGAATGTGAGGTAGGGGAAGTAGGTACGTTGTGGGAGGTAGGTTGGGGAAGTAAACAGACAAGACAAACAAGATGCATACAGGGGTGGAATATGACACATGGGATGGGTGAACACAATTGATGGAGAAGGATGTTTGGAAATTACAAGCCCATGAGCCCACAGATGGTAACAGTGGAACTGAGATTCCCACTCATGGGCAGTCACCACTTCACCTTCACAGCCCGGAGGGTGGCTGTGCTGGGGGCTGCATAGGAGGGTCAGGCTCACCTGTGAGTCGCGCCACTCTTGCCTCGAGCTGGCATCAGGGATCAGCGACTGAACGCTGGATCTCCCTATGCACCACAGCCCGGACCCTTCGGACAGTGACAGGTGGCCCTCCTCCGGCCACGCTTGCACGTGAGGATGAACCCCATCCCCTGCAGTGCTTCCACCTGAAGGTGGCACAGGACCAATGGAGGAGGGGGTCCCGGGCTGGAATCCAGACCTGCTGGTGCCAGGTGCAATTGTCAGCTGAGGTGGGACAGGTGGGTCCGCTGGGACTGGCCTTCCCATACGTTCTGTGTTTAGGTGTATTTAATGACAACATAGCCAACAGCATTCCAAATTGGTTGTAACAGCATGTAGTAATATTCCCATTAACCCAACACACCAGAGTTCCAACTGTTGAACAGCAAGCATAACACATGCATATATTAAACTACAGTGGACATTCCAACAGCATGCAGGAATGATTGGTGGCAACAGGCCACCAAGATTGTGGTGTTTGAACAGGGCACATGCATCAAAGTTATGCAGATATTTATAAACCAATTGGACATATGTCCCAACAAATGTTTTGAGATTACACATACCCATTGAGGTGTGGAATTGCATTGTTTATGCACATAGAGTAGGGTGTAAAAATATACCTCCATTAACAATTTATATGAACTTATAGTTTACACTACATTGCTATTGACTGCAGGTATATATCCACTACATGTATTATTACACTGGGCAATGTCCAGTAAGTTGTGGGATGTGTTTTGCTAGTTCATTATGTACCTGACCTGTATCTAATATACAAACTGTCCAGGATGCAGATGTTACTGCTACGTATTTATATTTTTTATTTATATTCATATGTCTACATATCTGGATGTGTTCAGGTGACATTACCAGTTAAATTTTAACAGCCCCCTACATTTTTTGCAGCACACTGACATTTCTGGTGCACACAATTACAAGCTACTCATGTGCCAGATTTACCTATACATGCCAGGCTTGAAACTACAGTTAAGGACTGTATATATGCTTAAGGGATACTGGCACTCCCTTCGTACTCTTTCTATGGGCCTAGCCAAGTGTGGGTTGACAGCGCTTAATACAACACTACTGGTTCTATACTGCAAGAGTACATCAACATTTCAAAGAAAGTGACATGGACACACTACAGCTGTTATGTCTTTATTAATTACATTACACACTTTTCTAGTGGCTCTCTCATTTATTTGTTATTACAGTGCATGCAGACATCTTATTCAGGATGTATTATACCTTCATTTATGGTTTACAACACTCTTTTCCTGGCTCTCCTACTTATTCTATATAACAATACAGGCAGGGAAATAATTCAGGACTTATACCTTTATTAATGGGTTACAACACTCTTTTTCAGGCTCTCTCACTTATTTTACATAACAGTTCATGCAGAGAGGTTATTCAACCCTTATTATACCTTTATTATTGGGCTGAGACACTTTTAGCCAGGGAGAAAAATTACTAACCTGCCTGGTGGTGCAGCCTTAGCAGCCTATCTGCATAGGCTTGCTGATTCGCAGCACAGACACCTGCAGCTGTGAAGTAAATGAAGTGATATTGAGACATATACCTATCCATACTATCCACTACACTAGCAATTTTTACATACTTCAGTCCATGGCTACCTACTCAGTAGTGGGGCATTTTGCATCCCATGGGCCTCCTCTATCCATTGGTTCAGTAGGTCCTGCTTGCGCCTCTTCAGGTCTGCATGGTGATGTCTGACCTGCTCACCAGTCCAAGGGATGCCTGTGGCACTGGTGAGTTCATGTGCAAGACGGTTCCAGGCCTCCGCTTTGTATTCCATGCTCTGGAACTGGTCCTGCAGGAGTCTAGCATCATGACGATGGACGAAGAGCCAAACCATCAGTTTTGACTCCTCAATGCCCCATCGTTGCACTTGGAAGTGAGAGCCCTCTCCAACACCAGCCATTGCTGCCTGCAGATAGGAGCTGCCACCAGTTTTGGTGAGTATTCCTGCCTATGGAGCTTAAATATGCCTCATTTCCTGCACTTATTTGTGATTGGCCTGATTTGAAAGTTCTCAACTGAGTGCACACCTGCTTAGCACTGGGTAAACTTTATTTCATATGTGTATGTGTGTTGACAGTCTATGAACATCAAATCCTGTCATGGCTTAGTGTATTAGTACTATGATTATGGTGCACACTATCCCGGGTTCAAGACCTATCATTGCTTTTTTATTTTACAACTGGCATGACCAGTAGGGGCTGTGGCTGTGTTTAGCCGACTTTGCTCAGCTTTGCCCAATGTTGCTCAACGTTGCTCTACATTGCTGTACGTTGCCCGACTTTGTGCTAGTTAGCGCTGTGCGCACCTCCGTGCAAACATGTTTGGTTTTCGCTAGTTGGAATGCAGCTCACATAAAGCTATTGCGCTAGTTAAAGCAGTGCTTAGCTATGGGCAATTATATTGCGCTAGTTAAAGCAGTGCTTAGCTATGGGCAATTATTCTTAAATGTGCTTAATACTGGTAAATGTTGCTTAGCAGTGCTTCACATTGCTTAAGATAGGTTACTTATGCATTCATTATTATGCATGAACGTTTCACTTTCTTATATATATATATTAATAATATCATTCACTACTACATAGGCCATTTTGATGTATTTTAATACGATTTAAAAGGTAAATGTCAGGATTTATTTTTATGCATGGATTTCCTACTGAAATAGGAGAGGGGAGTGGTGGGACTCGAACCGGGAATGCCTCCTCTTTGGGCGAAGGCTCTACCACTACACTATTGCTAATCAGCTTAATTTGCATATTAGTGGTTTATTATCCTCTTCGATGTCTAAACTGCTAACTGTAGCTAAGCAATGGGCACACCCATGCACACACGCGCAAATATGGGCAGCTATATCGTGAATAATAAAAAATAATTGTTTTACATTTTATTTCATTTATACAGGGCTTTTTAATGTGGGGGAGTGTAGTTTTGGGGGTATACACATTTGAGTGGACTCGCTCATATCTGCTGACATTTGCAGAGTTAGGCACTTGCAGGGGCGTGGATATTTGGACTGCCCGGCAGTCTGACACGCTCCCTGCACTCCTACACGCTCCGTGTTAGCCTGGGAGTTGAGTCAGCGTGCCCTCATGCATATGCATGACGCGCTGACATCTAACTCTTAGACGGCAGTCTCTGAGTAGGACTTTGTTCATCCTACACGGAGGATTACTGAATTCCCCCCATAGTCTTGGCCACAACAATGTAGTTGCCAAAGCTGAATCAAGTGTCTTGACTATCCCTTGGGGTTTATGTTGTGACTTTAAATATTGAAAATGTTCATAGCAATATCATTATCAGTCAGCACTGCAGGTGATTTTGAAAGACTCCTGGTATTACTCGCACTCTTTCTTTCATGATCTCCACCCATATTGCTAAATTGTCTGAAAAACATGTCACAATTGTATCACCAACTGCTACCCCAAGCCTTCTGATAATACACAATAATCAGTTTCAGATCCAAGTGCCCCTGTTCTGTAAGTCTTTGACTTTTGTTCCACGGAGCTGATTTGTCACATTTTATCACTTCCTGTATTTTGTAACATCTTTACATTTCTTTCTACATTTTTCCACTAAATCCCAATTAAAGTCCCAGGGAATTATAATTTTCATGTTGACCACTACATAGTCTAATATTTGATGACACAGGTTTTCTCTTTCCTTGCTAGTCATATGTGCATGTAATGCTATAATTCTATAAACAGGTTCCCTTCACCTTACATAGGTTCATAGGTTCATAGTTAAGTACTAAGCTAACTGCCCTTGCAGGCCATGTCAAGCCTAACCAGCCTCCCTTTTTGTGTTTGAATTAACCTATTCCTTTTAGTCAGAGATTGGCCATATCCATTCCATTGTCGATATATTACCCCTAATGAGAATAACTGGGATCATACCATAGATAATTCGAGGGGACCTATGCATGGGATAAAGCATTTCTCCTCTTTACCAATGTTACATTTAGTATTGTAACTGTTTTGTTACACAAACAGCCACTCTAGTACAACATTTGCATCCTAAGTACCATATTATATTTCCACCACATGTTTTCTGTTTATATTCTTCACTTGTCAGGAATCTGACATCTTTTAACAGAATGACATCCACATCACATTTAGCATACCATTCCAGTATCCCTATCATTTTAACAGTGATAATAAATACTGTTCACATTTACTTAAAATACTTTAACATTTTTGATTTTCCTTCTTTTTAAGTTTAGGGGAAGTATTTTTAAATTTTCGTTTTCTTATTTTTACCATTTCTCCAAATGAATATTTCTTCTGGGATTTGTGTACAAATAATCAGATTTTTCATTGAGTTAGAATTCAAAAATATTAGTATAAATCCCTTGTCTTGACCTCTCTGTCTGCATGCACACTCTCCCCTCATATTTCCCCTCCAATTTTTTTTGTCTTCTACAGTTTCATCTTTACCTACTTTACCCTCTCTCTCTCTATGCTCTTGTTGTCCCTGCTCATGCATGTTTTCTTCCCTTCCCCTTCTTTTTTCATTATTTTCTGTTTGCTCTTGACAATCCATCCAAATGTGTCCCTTTTTCACAACCTGCATTCAGGCACACACCTTCTTACAGTGTGTCCTTTCTTACCACACTAGTTACATTTTACCTTCTCATAATCATTAAATAAGGAAAGTCCACACAAAAGAAATGTGATTTAGGTGGGTCAGCATATCTTTATGTCCCTCTATGAACAGGCACAAATATAAAGCACTTGGCAAGTGTTTTCACCATGTTGTTTTCACATTTCATAACAATTTCCAACCTCCACCCTCCATTCCATAAGTTTTGCTCATCTCTAACTTTCCTAGTATTATCAACAGTTTCACAGAGACCCTACATTAAAAAATAATTTTATTATAGTTTGTTGTGGCTCTCCTTTCTTGCTTGCCATCATTGTTGCTTATGTTTTACTTACTCCGTTATCTGTTTGTTGATGCTTTTTTCTTTTACTTTCTGTCACTGCTACTTTCTCTGCTGCCACTTTCCCTGGCTCCTTTTCCACATCATCCACACTTCTTAAAAAGTTATCAGCCATTTCACACCATGAAACAGCAGAACTGTCACCTGAATTACCCTGCTAGATTATTTTTAACAGAACATCATGTTCTTGCTTACCTGTAAGCCATGGTGGTGCAGCGGTAGCATTGTCATCTCACAGCAAGAGGTTCTCCCATTCGATTCTTGGCTGGAGCACCTTCTGTGTGGAGTCTGCATGTCCTCCCCATGGTTGAGTAGCATTGGAAAGACATGTGTGAATAGGCATGCCTTCATTGAAGGTTGGGCATCGAGCTGGCACCTTAGCACCGTAAAAATCTACTGCCAGTCATTAGCAGACAGGAGTTCCGCTGTGGTGACCCCTAACCGGGAAAAGCAGAAAGAAAAACAACAACGTCATGTTCTTGCTTACATCTTTCTGCATGGAGACATCTAAACGTTGCTCATTTGTAATGTCCATCTCACAGGAATCTCTGTTTACATTGTGAAGCTCCATATTAAACAAGTTTTTCTCCAAAATGTCACTCTCCATAGCTTTTCTCTGCTCCTTCTCCATACTACTGCTTCCCCTAGACCTCTTCCTTGCTACTGTAGGACCCCACTGGCTTTATATAGTGGCTCCAGAGAGTAGGGGAAGGTCACTGATGCCCTGACCAAATTTTCCTAAGTAGTATAAATACTACCTCAGGCCTCCCCTGAAAAGAGGCTATCGGCCTAATGGGACTAATCTGTCTAACAAAGGATAAGTAAAATAAATAAATAAAGACCCAATTCATTTTCAAACCATGATTACAAGATGTTTATGTCTATACTAGCTAAGACAATGGCAAAGGTGTTTCTGAAGTTGAAGGATGTGGATTAATGTAGTTTTGTGGAGGTGAGATAAAAATGTACTGACATTAAAATAATTATGACAATCTAAAGGGAAGTAGAATGTAAGAAAATACTGCTTTTGTTGTCGGGTCTTGCAGTAGAAAAAGCATTTGACAGACTAAGATTGGATTTTATGAGCAGAGCAGTAGAAGCATTTGCATTCCCTGATGAAATAATAGGGGTCAATTTGGAGGATATATGAAGGACTGACAGCAAGAATTAAGGTGGGGCTACCTCTCTGATAAACTGTGTTTGAACAGAGGAACCTGTCAAGAGTGTCCTCTTTCTCCTTTGTTATTTGCTTTTAAGCCACTGGCAGAGAAAATAATGGACTCAGAAATTCAAGATTATAATAGTATGGTAATCAAAAATGACATTGAAAAATGAAAATTTATTTGTAGCTATGATTTTATACTGGATAAATCCAGAAAATGACATTTTGGTGTTGTTGAAAATTTTGAGACAGTTTCTAATCTTTTGGGGATATAAGGCTATATATAGTGGTTAATGGATCTATATCATATACACAAACACTTAACTTGTCGAATCCCTGAACGTTGACCTGTCCTCATCGAACTGCAAAAACACTGAATGCCCTAAACCACGAAATTCAAAACATTGAACTATCATACTTGTCCCACCCCACCGCCCGCTACATACTACCTACACAAACAAACTAAATAAACCACATACATACACGAACCAAATCCCTACATCTTACCCTAAACTAAACCCTACTTCTAACCCTACACTAAATCTTACATATACCACCAAGTATGCACTTAACTTAACCCGCACCCTAACCCTGAGGTCTGTAACTATCGCACACTTACCTTAAAAAGCTAAACCCAAACAAAGTAAATAATTGACACACATACACTTAACAAAACCCTACACTAAATCTAACATAAATTACCATCCATGCACTTACCTTAACCCATGCTCTAACGCTAAGGTCTGTAACTATTGTACACTTACCTTACGGAGCTATACCGCAGAAGGCCAACCATGGCAATTCGACATTTCCGGTTTCGCTCTTCTGGGCATTCGATGATTTTGCATTTCGATAAGGACGGGTCGACGTTTAGGGATTCAATAAAGTAAGCGTTCGACTTACTAATAGGGAACCATGGTAAATTATGCATTCACACATGAATTGGTTCAACAATACCCATCTTTATGGAGATATGATAAGATGAAGTATTTAGGTGTATAGAATAAAAATGGTTCTGTTATGGCAGCTAAGGATATGTGGGAAGAAACTAAAAAGATAATAGCAAAACTGAGAAACTGGAAGCTCTTGTTTCTGGATACAGGTAATAAAATACAAGCAGTGGAAATATTTTAGTTCCACAGTTTTATATACAGGTCAGGCATATTTTTTATCAACCACAGGAAATGTAGTGGACAAAAATTAATAAAGAATTGAAAGAGAAACGTAAACTCCTAATACTGCAGAAACCACACTGAAGGAGCAAGAACCAATGTAAAGTCCAATGTAAAGTCCAGTGTAAAATCCAGTGTAAAATCCAATGTAAAGTCCAATGTAAAATCCAATGTAAAATCCAGTGCAATGTCCAATGTAAAATCCAATGTAAAATCCAATGTAAAGTCCAATGTAAAGTCCAATGTAAAATCCAGTGTAAAATCGAATGTAAAATCCAATGTAAAATCCAATGCTCTTTATTGTAGGTAAACGCTTTCGCAACCAGCCCTGGTTGCTTCCTCAGACCAAAAATTACAAAAAGACATCTATCCAACTTTAAAAACTGTAGATCCTGTGTCACATGACTATAAACAATTATTTAATTAAGTGAATAAAAGGAACAGGTATATTCAAAATACACAGAAGTTCATTCAAGGCAATATATAGAGAAACAGCATATAATATAATAAAAATATATATATAATTCAAAAAGCATTAAAATACTATATACATGGATAAATAACCTACTTTATTATATAGCATTATCAACTAAAAATGCTTGCTGGTCCTAATTAATTTTCATAAAACACAGCCAGCATTTGGAGAGTATGTTAGACCCAATTTTAATTATAAATTAGCAAGACAAGCAAGACAAACTGGTTTCGGCATAAACACCAAACCCTTCATCAGTGTAAATGAAGCCAACCCCAAATCATGTTTAAATAGGTAGCAAGATAACAAACAGTAGTTGTAACTGGCTGATAATAATTGACCATTAAGTCCAGGTGGGAACAATCCCCCCAGTCTGACTATCCATTTTTTCTCCTTATTATTTAAAATTGTATACCAGCCAATAACATTATTTCTTATGTCCTTAATAATATCAATAATAGTTTACCTAAACCTGGCAAAGGAACGTACTGAAACATGTTTATACAAGGCATTGCTAATTCTTTGATGTTTAATATCACTAAAATGATGACTAACCCAAAATGTAAAAGGCCTAGATGTTTGGCCCACATAAAAAGCCCCACAGGAGCAGGTAGCAAGATATACCATCGAATCCAAGGAGCAATTAGCAAAAAAAAAAAAACCAAATGTCATACACCCTGGCTGTATTATGAGTAGTAAAACTATTAGTTCAATTGATGCTATTACAGTGGACACAATGACCACATGCATAGCATCCCATCACAAGCTCCCCTGTTAGTGTTCTTTGCATGGGCTCTCTGTCCCTAGTTAGTCGATGCTTATAATGATTAAGGTATGCACCCACTGTTCTACCTCTCCTGAAGTTAAAATGGCAACTGTCATTAACCAAGTGCCCAAGTTTGTGGTCAGCCTGCAGTATATTCCAATTCTGATGAATAACCTGACAAAACATGTCTGTTTTCCTACAATATGTAGTTGTAAACTGAAGCTGAATAGAAGCATTACTAGATTTAATCTTATAGGTTCATAGGTTCATAGGTTGATACTAGTCTATCTGCCCTAGGGCACTAATAAGCCTAGCCAGAGTGTGTTTGGCTTTTGCCACTCTTTTAGATTAGTTGACTGTGTCTCTGTATAGTAAGTCACAGAAGGTAGCCATATTAATTAGTTTACTGTACCTCTGTCTAGCAAGGACACAGAAGAGATCTCAGGAGTAAACTTACAGTCTCCCATCCACTCGTCAAGATTTCTCTTGAATAGGGTCAGTGAGGGGCTCTGCTAATATGGATTGGGATTTTGTTCCAGAGTGAGGGGAGCCTCTGAGATATGAATCTGTCCCTCCAGCATGTCCTGTTTATTTCTGTGCTGAGGTTCAGGTCCCTGGAGCATGTAGCTCTAAGGGACTTGGATTTCTTGAGGTGGAGCATGTCCATTAATTCTGGGTTTGACATGGCTTTATACATCAGACACAGATCGCCTCTGAGTAGGTGGTATGCAATTGAGTAGAGCTGGAGTCTCTTTAGCCAAAGTGCATAGGGCATCTGTTTGAGTCCCTTGATCCTCTTGATGAGGTACCTTTGGGGTCTTTCCAGTTGCTGCAGGTGTCGGGTAAGGTACATCCCAAATGGGGCATTGTATTCAATTATGGGTCTGATAAGTGATGAGTAGAGGGGCACAATGACCTCTCTTGATCTAGATGCGAACCCTTTCATGATAAGGTGGGCTATATAGAAGGTCTTTCTAACAACTTTGGCAACGGGATTGTCAAAGGAGAGATTACTATCTACTTGGGTCCCCGGTCCCTAATTACTTCTTCCGTACTTAATGGATTACCACCTATGTGGTAATTTGGGGGTACTTTGTTTTTCCCAAAGGGGATGACAATGCACTTTTTGGCATTTAGCTTTAGGCCATGGCTCTGGCACCAGTTATCCATCTCTGTGAGACCCTTTTGGAGGATGCTCGTGTCAGCCAGAGAGTCAATTATGGCACCCAGTTTGCAGTCGTCTGCGAACTTTGTCAGCCATAGTCCACCCATATTAGCCTGTCCCTCGGAGAAATATATACCGAACAAGAGAGGTCCCAGGACTGAGCCTTGTGGGATGCCCCTTGTAACTGGTTTAGAGTCTGACATGGCACCTGCAATTCTGACCATGTGGGTTCTATCCCTAAACCAGTTTGCAACCCATCTTGTGACATAGGGGTTGATATTTAAGCTGGTGAGCTTATTTATGATGCCCGAGTGGGGTATTGTGTCGAAGGCTTTTGCAAGGTCCAGGTAGGCTGTGTGGACAACCTTCCCTTCATCTATGGCTGTGATAACAGTTCCAAAGATGTCAACCAGGTTCAAGAGGCAAGATCTGCCCTTAACAAAGCCGTATTGGGTACTATGCAGTGTCTGGAGGTTCCCAATGTCCATGTTTATGATTTCCATGATGATGCGCTCCATAGCCTTACAGACTAGGCTGGTCAGGCTTATAGGGTGATAGTTTCTGAGGTCCGTTGTGGCACCACCTTTGTGGAGCAGGACCACTGTTGCTGTACACCATTCCTTTGGTACATATCCTGTAGTAAGGCTGACATTGAACAGTGTCTTTAAGTGAGGGTTTAGTTCTTCTTGAAGCTCATGTAAGACACAGCCCGGGACACCGTCTGGACCCATTGATGCTGTGTTTTTTGCTTTGGAGAGGGCAGCTTTTACCTCAGCATCTGTGATCATAGGGAGGATAACTTTTTTGGATGTTTTGATCACCAAGAATTTGGATGGTACCCTCAATACTCAGGTCTTCCATAAATTCCCCAAATATAATTCTATTTTACACGCTACCAGCTTTCATCCACCACATGTTACACACAGCATTCCCAAATCACAATTGATTAGGCTCAAGAGGATTTGTTCTGATGCCACAGAATATGAAAATTCCAGGAGGGATATGGTTCAGAGATTTAAATGTAGGGGCTACAAGCCTGGGATTATCACTATGGCTTGCCATCATGTATATAATAAAGTTAGGTCAGAATTAATGGAATATAAGATTAAATCTACTACTGCTTCTACTCAGCTTCAGTTTACAACTACATATGTTATGAACACAGACATGTTTTGTCAGGTTATTCATCGGAATTGGAATATACTGCAGGCTGACCACAAACTTGGGCACTTGGTTAATGACGGGTGCCATTTTAGCTTCAGGAGAGGTAAAATAGTGGGTGCATACCTTAATCATTATAAGTATCGACTAACTAGAGAGCCCATGCAGAGAACACTAACAGGTGAGCTTGCGATGGGATGCTATGCATGTGGTCATTGTGTCCACTGTAATAGCATCAATTGAGCTAATAGTTTTACTACTCGCAATACGGCCAGGGTGTATGACATTTGTTTTTTTGTTAATTGCTCCTCAGATTGGGTGGTATATCTTGCTACCTGCTCCTGTGGGGCTTTTTATGTGGGTCAAACATCTAGGCCTTTTAAATTTTGGGTTAGTCATCATTTTAGTGATATTAAACATCAAAGGATTAGCAATGCCTTGTATAAACATGTTTCAGTACGTTCCTCTGCCAGGTTTAAGTTCACTATTATTGATATTATTAAGGGCATAAGAAATAATGTTATTGGCTGACATACAATTTTAAATAATAAGGAGAAAAAAATGGATAGTTAGACTGGGGGGATTGTTCCCACCTGGACTTAATGGTCAATTATGATCAGCCAATTACAACTACTGTTTGTTATCTTGGTACCTATTTAAACATGATTTGGTGTTCACTTCATTTACACTGATGAAGGCTTTGGTGTTTATGCTGAAACTGGTTTGTCTTGCTTGTCTTGCTAGTTTATAATTAAAATTGAGTCTAACATACTCTCCAAGTGTTGGCTGTGTTTTTGGATGTTTACCCGTTTTAGCCGTGCACTGCTTTACCTGTAGGAACATTCTTGTGTGAGAAGTCTTAATTAATTAATTGGTTATAGTCATGTGACACAGGATCTACAGTTTTTAAAGTTTGGATAGATGTATTTTTGTAATTTTTGCTCTGAGGAAGCAACCAGGGCTGGTTGCGAAAGTGCTTACCTACAATAAAGAGCATTGGATTTTACATTGGATTTTACATTGGACTTTACATTGGACTTTACATTGGATTTTACATTGGACTTTACATTGGTTCTTGCTCCTTCAGTGTGGTTTCTGCAGTGTTAGGAGTTTACGTTTCTTGTTCTGGATATTTGCTTTGTTTTGTTCACTCCTATACTCTACAACTGGGCTTCTCTGTCCTTTTTTAAAGAATTGAAAGAATTTATTTAGTGAGGGAAGACCCTGATAGTTAAATTGGATGGGTTGATTATCTCCATAGAATAAGGTGGTTTAGGATTACATGGTTTGTATTGATATTTTAGAGCTATGCAGTTAAGACTCGTATACATAACATGAGCAGAAGGCTATAAATCAAACTGTAAAGGGACAATGATGAAGCACAGGAAGTTCAACATATAAGGAGAGAGTTAAATATTGGATGTAGATCTTTAAGGAGAATATAAATATAATAATCTGTATAGTGGTTGTTAAAGTCGCAAAGGGTATTCAATGAACTAAGTCAACTCGAGAATGGAGAAAAGAGATTTTTGCCACCAGGTATGACTGGAAATAAGAGTACAGAAAGTAAGCAAGAATGGTCTAGAATTTACTGGAGAAAACTGTGCAAAGGAACCAAGGTTACTGAGACCAAATAACAAGAGAGAGAAATGTAACAGAGTGAGATGAGGCCAAGAAGAAATTTAGACTGCAGGTAGACATTTCTTTTCCTACCAGGGTTTGATATCAGAGTAAAGGTGAAAAGAAGAAGGGGAGTCCTTAGTAAAAGGTCTCCTTTGACAAAGTTTTAGTAGGGTCTAGAACAGAAGCTGCTGATAAAAATGGATAAGTAGGAGGGCATATAAAATACAGCATTATAATTATATGAATCAGTTAGAGAAGGTTAGAAAATACTGGCAAGAAAGACTGTAAAAACAATTTGTAAAGGAACATAGGAAGGACATATGTATGGCTCCCAAGTATGCAAGAAAGTTCAGAGTATTGGAGATTTTTGCTTGGAAGTATTTGAGAAAATATTTTTATACCTCAAGCAGACTTCAAAGGATTTTTCCTTAGAGGGATAATAGTTCCTGGAAGTGTTTGATAGGAAAGAGTTAGGTAAGTTGGAACTTTTTTTTTTCAGAATAAAATCAGCTGGTAGATTTTAAAGCTTTTTTAGAGAGTATGCTGTCAGAAATATTGGGGGGATCAAACTGCTGTAACAAAAGAGATGATCCTTTTGAGCTGAGACACCACATCTGTATTGTCTGGACTCAGTAAGGTTTTCTTGTTTAATGCCATCGACTTCCAAAGAAACATTTACTTAAAAATGGAAATGAAAATCTAAACCAACTGTAATTAAATATTGTTAAAGAGATAAAATAACTGGATGCTGCATCTTTAGAAAGGGTAAGTTGTAAATTGCATGGAAATAAATAGAATTTGTGGGAACAATATAGAATGAATAATGTTCAAGAGGAGGAATGAGGTTAAGGGAAAGCAGAAACCAAACAATTTATGTAATGCTGGAATTAATGCTAGTTGTTATAAAATATATATGTAATACAAAATGCATGAAAAAACATTACTATGTATTGTTTTCTTTCCTATTAATGCATGTGTGGCTATGTTATAAGTGATAATTTAATAACAGTGTTAAAAAACAATGTGGCTTTGCTACTGAGGTCTATAACTAGTTAGCAGAACCTGTACTGTCTCACCTAATAACTTGCAAACTAATACCACTACCTTTAACATATGTCCCACATGGCACTGTTCTTGGCCCACTGTTACTTGTACTGTTTATTAATGATATGCCATGAGAAATAGCTAGCATAAGTTGTTTAATATATGCTGCATCAGAAAAATCAGGCAAAAGCAAACACTATCTTGCAAAGTGATTTAGTGCTGGTGTGAACTGTTTGAAAAAGCATAAGCTGTCTGTGAACACTCATGATTTTAGCTACCAAAGACTTGCCAGTAGCATACCAGTTTATGTACCATACCCAATTGGACAAATACTACGTGGAGCAGATAACAAAGATATTTTGGCCTGATCCTGGCTCACCATATCTTTTCTATCATACTCTGAAGCTGAGTGCGATGCAGTACTATTCCAATTAAAATCAGCATATAAAATCTCCAACTTCTCACAACAGATCACAGACAAGCCATTACAATTAATATACTCCTGCCAGGGTTTAAATATTCCTTTAGTTACATCTTCACTTTGTCATCACAGCTCAAATATTTTACAAAAAAAAATGAAATAATATCCCCTTAAGCCCCATTACAGAACACTACTGCATAAATTTAAGAAATAATAAATTGGTTACCCATCACAGTATAAGCTTCTTTTTACATTCTCTTCCTTTTAAAATACTACATTAAATCTATAATATTATCTCCCATGTAAGAGCAAACTGCAGATAAGAATAAACTATTATAAACTCAGAAATTCCTCAAGTACTTTTACCCTGCTGTGATCTTATAGGTTCATAGGTAGGTACTAGGCTATCGGCCCAAGGGCCTACATAAGCCTAGCCAACAAGGTTCCCTGGCTTACGCCACCCACGAAAGTTATTTTCCTGTGCCACTGTCGAGCAGAGACACAGAAGTAATCCCCGGGGTGTATTTCCTATTTCCCATCCACTCATCAAGATTTTTCTTAAAGAGTGCTATTGAAGAACTTTGCTTGACATAGATGGGTAGCCTGTTCCAGAGTATGGGAAGTCTCTGGGACAGGAATCTATTTCTCTAGCATGTCCTGTTTATTGTGGTGACAAGGTTTAGGTCCCTAGGTTGCTTGGACGGATTGGGATTTCTACATGAAAACTTGCTTTTTGACCCCTAATAACTCTTTTATAATCAGGTATTAGTCCAAATCCACTTGTTTACTAATTAAATAGTACAGCTGTCCAGCCAACTTTGAAACCTAGGCTGCTACCTACTCTGCATTTTATTTCCTCTTGAATAGATGTATTGTGCTATCCATATCCATCAAGCAAGAGTATAATGACAAGATTAAAACTAAAACCATTCTCAGAAACTACCACATCAAGAAGAGAAAAAAGAAAAAAAAACCTCCTGGCCATCACTACAAGATGTCCATGTCACATACCTCTCAACCTGTTTGAGCAAGAAATCTGGACAAAGCCATAAATAATGGGGGGGGGGCAAAGGACCATAAATAGGGACAATTTTTAAATATTGCTTAAAGTTAATAGAATAGCAAGTTTTGCGTTAGTATGAATGTTCTGAAGGATATGAAGTCTGAAACTCAAATCTGTGTCATCATTTTCTGACTTCAATCTTCAGTGGTTTGCCAGAAAACCACAATTTTATGAAAAACAGACCAAGAATATGAGACAAAAATCTGGATATTCTGTGAAAAGCTGTATTATTGAGAGGTATGCCATGTCATCACTATAACAGGGATTTAAAATTGGTAAGTCTTTCAAACGTATCATTAGGAAATGTAAAGCCAGCTATGAACTTAGGATTGCAACTAATTTAAAAAGACAACCATAATACCTTTCTCAGCAATATTAGGCAGCTTAGAAATAAAAATAATTCAGACTGAATTCATCTGTTACAGTATCATCTCTTACACCAAGGACATTGATAATATTTTGTGGACAGATTCTCTTCCAGTTTCATTCCACCCATTTTCCCTTCTTTTGTCTCTATTGCACCTCACACTTTGCAAAATTAAAAGCACTACTTTCATGGTTTCTGTCAATATCACTGAATGCCTGCTGAGAAATGTAAAACTCTGCCTATCAAAAGCCCTCCATCATCTCTTCAACACTAGTCTCTGTACTGGTTATGCTACCAAGTTTGAGAGAATGGCAGTTGTAGTGCTCTTACATAAATAAGGTCTTTCAACTAACCCTGGGAATTACACCAATGCAAGGATATGGTGAGTATTACAGATGAAACCATAGACAGTTATATAGGTGACTTTGGATCCCTGGATACACACCAGTTTGGCTTTGTAAAATGCATATCATGCCTGCTCACTGATTTAAGATCTTTGAAAGGATTATTGAGGATCTGGATAAGGGGGCACATAATCCACTGCAGTACTCTAGACCTTGGATGCTCTCCTCATGCTGGCATTATTGACTCCCTTCCAATTCAACATTAAGCCACATGCAGCTCACTGGATAGGTTATTGGTTGTCTGGCAGAACCTATAACATTAAGGGTGGTGTTATGTGCTCTAGACAGAGAAATGTCACCACTGTGGTCCCATAGAGCTTTGTCCATGTCTCCCTCTTCTTTAGTATATGTTTCTGTAATATAAAAGTTGATAAGAAAGGACTAGGGTTACCCAAATTTGTTGATGACTGCATACTGGGGACAGTTATCAAATCCTGTTCTGACAATCAACACAAATTCTCCATAGAGGGCTATACCAAACAAGTGTTTGTTGTTTTAATCATGTGCTTATTCTCAACACCAAAAAATGCAGCATCATTTCCTTTGGTATATCCAGCATCACTACTATTTATCATATAGATAGCCTTCCACTTAAATTTGATACATTCATCAGGGACTTGGTAATAAATGTTAACCGACTCTGTTTTAACTATCACATCTCTGTGGAGATTATAAAATCCTGTGCTGAGAGCATATCTTTCATGTAATGTCCACGTGGCCCAAAAAGGTTACAATTACCACTTTATTTGTCTGTCTTTAGAACCAGCATTGAATGTAATACACCCTTGGCATCTACCTCACTAAGCATCTAATTTAGTTTAACAGTCTCAATATTTCCTCACCAAAAAGATCTATGTTCTCTACTCCGATAGCCTGAAAGCCTTATCTCTCTACTCATTGTGTGTCATACACACTCCTGAGGGTTGATATCTGCTTATCCTTCTATGCTTTGAATGATCCAGCACTCTTTTTATTATCTTTGTCTAAGAAGAACTAATAGTAAAGCCAAAACCTGCTTGAGAAACCTAAACCATAATACCATATCAACAATACTAGATAGCATACGAACACCTAAATCAATTTCTCTCTCATTTGTTGAAAATGATGCTAAACCTTTTCAAGCAGAGTACTTTTCTAGCAAAATTTTCAGCATTGTGGATATGTAGGAAAAAAAACTTCCTAATGGGAACATTGTTAATCTCCTACCAGATTGAGTGATGTTTCTGGACATAGGTTGTCAGTGACTCACACACATTGCTCACCACACCCACAAAGGACCACACAAATACACCCACATATATGGAGGTGCTTACATGTAACTTACCCAAACCTCAAAGGCTTCTCAGACACAGTCCATGTACATAAACAAGACAATTCCCATCACAAGACATAACCCACAACTCATTGTACCTCACCCTCCAAGCCCATAAGGTGAAACACTCCACAACCCAATATTCTGGTCATAGGAAAGTCCATTGTGAGACACACTGGTGTTCCTCTTACCAGGCTGGATAAGAGAACGATTGCAGTTAGTTGCCTGTCAGGTACCAGGATTTGCCAGAGCACGCAAGCACTCAAGTCACTTACCTTAAGTAGCAGTATGGTTCAGTCCTAGCCCATGTGGGCATGAAGTATCTGAGATGCATCTTCTTGCACTACATGAAGAGAGACATGACTGAGCTCTCCTGAATATGTGTCACAGGCAGGTATCAGAATAACACTGAACAGCATTCTGCCATCTCCAAGGATGATGCCACAATACCAGCAGAAAATGATCGACTTTAACAATTGGCCTAGTTACTGGTTCATTCCAAAGGGGTCAAATTCTTATCAGCCTGGGAGGACATGGTTGACATGCCACATTGCTTTGCCAGGGATAGTCATCACCTGTCACCTCTAGGCTTTCAGATATTGGCCTAAACATTATCCACCCCTATAGTGCCTTTTTTTAGGCATTGCCAAATAGACAAAACTTCCAACATAACAAAAGCTACTCCGAACAAGCTAAAGGTGTTGCTGCTCAGTGCTAGGACCCTCAACAAGAAACTGCACTCCCTGGAAGCTTTTTCTCACCCTGCAGAATGCTGACATCTGTGTAGTTACTGAAATGTGGTTCAGAGCCATGGAAAGCATTCGCTGCTGCATACCTATAATGCCTTTCATACATTCTGACCACTCACTGAACATTAAAGAAAAAAAGGTAGAGGTGCATCTATCTGCATAAAGGACAAGCACATCTCCATGCTTTTCAAGCAATATTACATGCTTGAGCTACTCTATATCCAACTAACCATGGGAAAAACCCATTACCATATTCTTGCCAGCTACAGGTCCCCCACCATGAACCAGGAAACTCATACATCATACCTGAAGTTACTAGAATCATTCAACATCCATCTCAATACCACACTCATGGGTGATGGAGGCAAACATGACTACTAACATGCAGGCCCAAAGATTTCTTGACTTTATAAATTCAAATGTCCTCGAGCAGCTAGTTTGCATCCCCAGTAGGGGAACAAATATCCTAGATCTGGTATCCACAAATATGGGACAGTGCAGTACCCCTCTTGTGTGATGTACTCTCTGGTAAGATCAGATCACAAAGTGGTCTCCCTTAAAATAAAGGTAAAACTACCCCCCTACCTAATCCCAAAACCTTTATGAACTTCTCTAAGGTAAATTACCCCCCATTAAGGGCCGACATAACTAGTTTCCAAGCTCTACCAAATCCAGAAAACACAGAAACATATGCAGAGGCATACACAAAAGCTCTGTATGACCATATAAACAACTGCATAGAAAAAGCAGTACCAGACTAAAATAAACCCAGGTCAAACTGCAAAAAGCAAGCCACCCTGGTGGACTCATGATAATAACAGGTTGTACAACAAAAGAAAGAAAATCTTGTCAATAAGTAAACAGGGATGTGCACAGCAGAGCAAAAAGTTCCTCATTAGTCTAAAGTGAATCAGGGAGCTAGTCAAGTCTCTGAAGCAGACATTGAGGTAAAAATAGCCTCCAAAGTAAGGGATTACCATAAGGCATTTTTCAGTTATGTCCACAGTCTTAAGGGCTACACCCAACAATATGTGGAATTACTTGTAGATGGCGTAATCTATACTCAGCTGAAAAATATAGCAAATCCGCTGGCTGACAAATTCAGCTCAGATTTCACCTCCCCATCACTCCCAACTCTCCAACAAGAAATACCCTTCACCACTACACTGCCAATTATCACCAAAGCACAGGTTGTCACAGCTAAAAACATGGCTTCAATAGGGCCTGATGATATACCAGGTTGCCTCATAAACAGCTTAAATCAGGACTTATCAGGCCTATAAGGATCTCTGTTTAACCACAGCCTCTGGACTGGCTTTGTCCTGATAGAGTAGAGCACAGCAACAGTCATCCCTCTGCATAAAGGGGAGACCATTTATTGACCCAGGAAATTACAGACCCATAAGTTTGACTAGTTTCATATATAAGGCCATGGAAAGAATAATCATAGACCTGATAAATAATGAAACAGGAAACCACCAAACACTGGACCTGACCCACTTTGGCTTTTGTCAAGGGCAGGTCATGCCTACTAAATCTGGTGGATTTCTTTGACAAAGTCAGTAAGGCCATGGATGAGGGTAAACCAGTACATGCAACCTCCCTCAACCTGGCCAAGACATCTGACAAAATTCCCCACTCGAGTATTATAAATAAACTCACAAAACTGGACATAAATCCCTACATCACCAAATGGATATCCAACTGGCTCATAGACAGGACACATGGTTAAAGTGGGTGAATCCAGATCCAGCAAGTGGTCAGTTACTAGTGGTGTGCCACAAGGGTCAGTGCTGGGACCACTCCTGCATGGAATATACTTCTCTGAAGTCATGGCTAATGTGGAAAGCCACTGGACGATAATGTCTGCCAACAACTGCAAGCTGGGGGCAATCACTGAATCCCCCAATAATGCAGATGTCCTTCAACAGGATCTAAATCAGACAAATGATTAGTTCCAGAACCATGGCCTAAATCTAAATGTGAAAAAATCCATTATCATACCATTTGGGAAGTCAAATATCCCTGCAAATTACACCATTGATAGCATTCCCCTAAGAGGAGACTCAGAGGTGAGAGATCTAGATACACAGATAGTAGCTTGAACTTTGACCACCATGTGTCCACAGTGGTGAGGATGTCCTTTTACGTGGCATAACTTATAAGTAAATATAGCATCCGGATCAAAGGAAATTATAGTCCCGCTGTACTCAGCCCTCATTAGAGAAATAATTGACTACAATGTGCCATTTGGCATGTACTTCACTAGGCACTTATCAGCAGCTGGAGTGCCCTCAGAGCTTCCCCACAAAGAAAATGCAGGGTGTAAACAACATGAACTGTGTAGATAAACTAAAAGCCCTATCCCTTTACTATGTCTCCTGCCAACTATTAAGGGGTGACCTATGTCTGACATACAAGGCTCTCAAAAATCCAGCCAAGACAGAGCTTCTATACATCCACAGGTCTATCAGCATGAGGGTCACCCAATCTAGGGAAACTTAGTCAGTAACTCAAACAAAACATGCTGAAGAAACAGATATGTGTCTCAGAGAGTGTGCCTTCTTTGGAACAGGCTTCCTATTCACATTAAGCAGAGCCCTTCCATGGCCCTCTTCAAATGTAGTTTGCATCAGTGGATAGAGAATCATAAATTCACACATGGGGTAGTGTCTATGTCCCTTATGGGCTGGGGCAATCTGTAAGATACTCAATGCACAGGCACAAATCCATTCCATCCTCTTGCCCCCAGGGGCCATATATTGGGTAAAATCGGGTTATATTGGCTAGGTTTGTAGGGGCCCTTAAGACATTAGCCTAGTAATCTCCTATGAACATATGGACCTATAATATAAGCAGCACAGAATTAAATTAGGCTGGCAAGTTGTTTTTAACAAGGAAGTAACAGCACTAGGTGCCCTTTTATCTCCTGGATTAAATGAGCACTTATAGGGGCAATTTAATCCTGAAATTATCTAGCTACAGTTCTGCATGATGATAAAATATGGATGCTGTCAACCTTTGGCTGTATTTTGTAGGGAAAGGCTTATTAATTTACTATTAAATTATAAATATAAACACATATGCATTTTATACCAGTTTTCTGCAAAAGTTGACTTCTTGCTTGAACCAAACTTACTTTGAGTGCCAATTATTTGTGAAACTAATCAGTCAAAAGTCTAAAGAAAATGAATTAAATCAAATGTTTAAAGTCCTGAGACTGAATAATTTTTATACAGTGGTGCAATTATTTCATAGGTCTTGTTAATTAGTTTAACTGACCATAAAAATAAGGTTCACAATTAGAAAAAAAACTTCATATGTATTAATTTACAAATTAACAGCAAATTACCTTAATGTAAATGTCTATGTTTAAATTCTGAGACTGAATAATGTCTTTACAGTGCTGCAGTTATTTCATAGGTCTTGTTAATTTGTTTAACAGACTGGCAAAAATAAAATTCCCAATTAGAAAAAAGCTTCATGTGTATTCATGTTCAAATTAACAGCAAAATACTTTAATGTAAATGTCTGCATCAGATCAATCTGCTCCAAATACTGCATTGTTTTTCTTCAGCATTTTTAACACTAAAATTTAGAAAACACATAAACAGCTGCCAGTAATCATTGCCTTCCAAATGTGATTAAACTGCACACCTGGCACTGTCCCTTGACAGGATTATATTCCCAAAGGAATAGCCATTACTTTTTTCAGAAAATAAACACTTATACAAAACACAGCCCTTAATCATGTGTATATATTTGACACATTTTTCAGGCGAGTGTTTTAGGGATCCAGTTTGTTGCAGCTGCATAGCAATATTTTTCTGGCCCTTACTGTTTTTGCAGGTTTATATGAAAGTTCAAGTGTTAATCAGTCTGTAAATATGAAGGTAACTGTGATCCTAATTTTACTAAATGGTTATGTCCACCACATTAAATGCCTGAGCTGCAGTCTGGACTCACCAGTGGTTGGTGACTTCACAAAGGATGGAACAGTCATTATTGGAGGGATCTTTCCAGTACACTATGACAAGACTGGATCAGATATTTCTTTTACAGAAATTCCAAAACCCACAAGTTGTGAAATGTAAGAAAACTATTGCTTTGTGTTCACTTTAGTGTTTGCGTGTTATACTTATTATTTAAGTCTAGGAGATGTTAACTTTCACTCACTCAGACTGAAATTTGATATTGGAAAAAGCCACACAGTGTATAATGCATGTGATATGTATATCATAAAAATGTCATATTAAGGCACAAAGATTACCAATGCTAATGTTATGACACTGAATTATACCCAGTAAGCAAATAATCTGCAGTTATACTCTAATGCATACAAAATAAAATACTCACCAAATGGGAGGAATTTGATTCTTAGTCACTTCGAAGCATACATGGTACTTAAAAATCTTAACTACATTTCACTCTTCCTGTTTATTTCTTGTACTAAGTGTATTTTCCACTTTAAATGTGTGTACAATATACATGAGTTAATGTTCAGGTAATGTTCACTGTATGTGACATTTACAGGTGTACATGTTAAGCATACCAACTTATAACTTGATTTGTGGTTTATTGGAATCTTTCTATTTCATCACTGTCTATGCAGTTATGGCAGGATATAGAATAAAAATGTAACATAATACGCTGGGTATACCACAAGCAAAGCACATTAAGTACAGCAGGACGCTATTTTAGATGAATACTCAGCATGTACGAAGTACAATGTGGAAAAGCATAATTGAAAATTACAAAGGGAGAGCAGTAACCCAAACACAGTTTGATAAAAACACATAAAATATAAAACGCAAGTGTTTGCTATAAATTCTAAAGAACTTAATGCAAAATAAGAAAATTGTTTATTAATACAGATGTAAGTATTAGCAGCAGATAAAAATCCTTTACTATTAAAATAAGGTAATCAAATCATCATTAAAATAAAGCTTCACAAGCTAAGCACTTGACAGTCGACACAGACATAACTCCCCTCACCCTCCATTTGATTGCTGTGTGACTCTCAACAAGTCAAATAGCCAGACAGTGCTTCTGGGCTGACCCTGAAAAGAGGCTGTGCCATTGGGTTTACCTGGTTAAATTATATTAAATACCACTGATAACTGGCCTGTTGAAATAAAGTAAACAAATGCCAATCAATCAATCAATCAATCAATCAATCAATCAATCAATCAATCAATCAATCAATCAATCAGTCAATCAGTCAATCAATCAATAAATAAATATGTACAAAAGGCAAATAACTCCTCATTGTAGAAAACATCACAACACTTTTTCCTATGGCAGCATCTATCCTGACTGTATTTCCATAGGTTTTGCAGGTCACCTCAGATAACTGGTCAGCAATGAGTTTGAAGCAGATTTGTTCAGTTTATAGTGTTTCTTCTGGACACTAAGAACCAGACCAGCAAGAGTAACTCACATGCACAACGCAGAACACAATCTTAAAGAAGCAGGCTGCTTGCTGTGACACGAAGGTTAAAGATTTTCTGCAAAATACTTAAAAACATTATCAATGCCAAGATATGCCTATAACACAAGGGAATATTCTGGGTGTAGATAGCCTGGTTCTTATTCCTGTTATGCTCAGAACCAGCTGTACAATTCATGTAATGTCAGCCTGCTGTATTGTAATTTCCTACATACCTTTTCCACTAGCAACATTCATTAGTTACAATGTATTTGATAGTGCAGAATTTGAACATCTTTGCATCTTTTAACACTCATCAAATCATGACCTTACCTGATCCTTAAAACAGAATAGGTTTGTTGATATCCTAACTACTGTTGATGACAAATTCTACAGTCTTCCTGTTATAGTCAGGAAGAACAATTTTCTTCATATGAATGTAGAAACTAGGTGCTTCAGCAAAGCATTCTGTCATTCCTGGAGCCATGTCAATGTAACTCATGTGCATGAGGTACCTGCCTGGCCTGTAAACTTCTTCTTGTACATTAGCATCACTCTAGCTAACTGAATGTAGTTTTACCTCCCTTAGTCATTCATTTTATTGCACTGTGAAGATTGGGGGAAGATGGGCAAAGGCTGCCAGCCTAGTCAGATAGAATTTGATAAATAATTCTATCATTTGTATATATAAATGTAAAATACAAGTTTGTGTTCTTAAATGAAAGAAAACACTGTAAAATGAGAACTTCAAGATTGTTGCAACATTGCCATCTGCTGTAAAGAAAACTAAGCCAAGCATTTCAAATGTTCTTTTGAAGTTAGAATTATTTCTTGTGTACCCTTTTGATCTAAATAGTGGCTGACTGAATACATTCATTTTATTGTCTTAACTTAAGGAATAATTGCTAGAGTGTACATGTGAAATGTCTTTTATTGTAGTTTCCTAAGCAGGTGTTAGATTGCTAAATAATGTGGCCTTTTTGCCTGGGAACTCCAGGCTCTGTGTCAAAATGATGTAATCTGGGAGGGCCCTAGCAAAGATGTTTGTTAGTGAGTTTAAAAACTATTGTTCAGAGAGAGACTGTGACCATTTTGATCTTGATATCCCATTTATCAGCACTCTGCCTGTTGTCTTATGTAAGTAGTGTCTTAGAAGTATGTTTCTTTTAGTAATAGCTAGGAACTTAGAAGAACGTCAGACAAGTGTTCTTCTGTTATATCAGAACTTTTCTACTGTATTGTTTTACATTTCTGTGTGATCTCTTAACCCTTAGATATCACTGTGGTGTAGTGGTATTGTCTTGTGTTTTAATTACTTAATATTAAATGTTTAAAAAAAAGCTTTACCTGTGGCTGGTTTGTGTAGAGATAAGTAAGATCTAGAGTACATTGCATATTTATAGAGTTTATTGTAATAAGCCACTCTAATAAGCCTTAGACTGAATAGTCACATTACCAATTGGATAATAATATTGCATAGTAATAATTGGACACCATTTTAAGGGCCTTTGGGTTGCTGATACGTATTAGCTGGTGGTGGCAGAAATTACTACTGTATAGTCTGGGTAAAGGGGCACAGCTGGAGAATCTCTGTCAGCCTTTCCCAGGAGTGTCTGTGAAGTTGTATAAATACTTATCTCAAGGTGTGTGTGGTGTGTCAGCTACCTGGGCAGGGACACAAAGCACTGGTGGGACAGAGAAGGTACTGGAGGTTAGCTTGCCAGCTAGGCTGAAATCTGGACCCTATATGTGCCAGTGGGAAGTCTTATTGGGGACCTGGAGAGCAAGGGAGCAACCAGCCCCAGACTGACTCTGATCTCTGTGTGCACTTAAGGGAAATTGTACTTTACTGTGTGTATTTGTTATCCTTTCCTCTTATATGAGATGCCCTCCCTGGTGTTAGTGGTGAGGATTGAGCCTCTTTGATTGCTGAGCCAGGGCATGGTCGTAACATGCACATATTTCATAGCTTCTTGTGTGATGTGTTTTTCTATTCATTCCAACTTTTTTAGTTAGGATTGATTGTAATTATATAAAGCTGAATACTATTCAGTTAAAGGTCTCACCAGGATCTTAAATAGGGGCACCAATACATCCTCCTATCTACAGATTTTTGTATAAATCATTATTTAAAAATGATATAATGGTTTCTGATAATGGCAATAATATCAGCTTCAAATTTAAATGAACTGGCCACATTTACTTCTAGATCTTTGATGGTATTGGCAGTATGTAATGGTTGATTGCATGTAAGTATTTGTTCATTTCCTTCCCAAAATGCAGAACTCTGCATTAACATGTATTGTAAAAACCTTGCATACTCTGACCATTCTACCAAAGTGCCTTGGTCTAGGCATTTTACCCCTGCTAGAATATGTTCCACCTTTATAACATCAGCAAATTTACTAACCTCACCACCTTGAAGTGTAGACATAAATATATTAAAAATGAAGGCCATGAAGAGAAATCCCTGTGGAACTTCTGTTTACAGAGTTAATATCTGAGAAGAAGTTCATAATTCTAACGACATTTCCTGTTGTGCTGTCAGTTTCTCACCCATGCTGAAATACAAAAAAATAATAAACGTTCATCACTGCTAAAATGTACCTGTGTGGCACTGAATTAAAGCCATTAAGCAGGTGTAAATATAATATAACATCTGCTGATAAAACTAAGTCCAGTGATTCAGCTAGATTTGTATAACAATGTAGTAAACTTGCAAAGCACAAGTGACCCACCAAAATGCCATATTGATTATATCTAGTTTTCTAAACAATGGCATTTTGCAAAGAACAACTTTCTTGAAGTACTTCCTTATGATTCTGGTTAAACTGGTGATTGCAAGCAGACTTCAACACTCTCTTTACCTAGTTAAATAACAACAGTAAATAGAGTGGCTAATACTCGCTTTGCAAGTTGGAAAAAACTTTCCAAAGATAATGCTTTTCAAACATCTAATAGTCTTAGTACAATACAAACACCTCATATTAATTCTAGACCCCACACTTATTCAAAAAGCACACAGAGTATATTACAATTAAAACAAACATTCATCTATAAACTGCCAATGACATTTCTAATCATCTCATCCCTGAAGTTTATCCCATAACAAAAATGTTGTTATACCCAGAACTAAATATACACCTCCAGTTTTCTGTATCTAGTTCACATCCAACGCATAGTACATACAAACTATGCTAAACTGTATTTGTAGATTCACAAATCTCTCACTCTAGTTTGAATATTACTGCCTCGCAGTTAAAAAGGTGAACTGCGTACCTGTCCCTGCTAGATCAGTACTTCTTCAATCAAAACTTGTATTCAAAATCCAGTAAAGTTTCAGGATGAGTTTCAGAGCATGGGGGGGGGGGGTAAATTGTTGATTAAAAGTTCCTCTGTGCTCTTTGTATACAAGAAAATAATATCCTGACTTTGCAAAAAACATTGATTTAACAACACCACATGTAAGAAAATATTCTCTAAAATATTGTCCTTCAGCTGGAGCCATGTAATCCCAAAAACTGTGAGAGTGTTCCTACCAACCCAGCTATAGACCATTAAGAAACAACAAGAATTTTATTCTCACAAAGTTACAAAATGTACTTAAGGCATGCAGCTGGTCAGTACTAAAACGTCTCCCCCTAGATAAAGCAGTAGCATACTTTAACACCAAATTCCTTGCTATTCTTAACTCCCATATTCCCAGCCACTCTATTAGAACCAAAGTTAATATTGCACCATGCCTTTCTAAAGATACCAAAACCAAAATTTCACTCAGAAACAAAGCATGGGCTACCTACCAAAAAACAAAAGCTCCACTTGATCAACTAAGATTCAGACAGCTAAGGAATGACACCAAAAAATCTATAACCTTAGACAAAAGAACTACTACTACCATCTACTGCAAAAACACCAAAACAAAGCTAAAAAGTTCTGGGCAGGAATAAACAAACTACTTAGACAAAAGAATTACTACTACCATCTACTGCAAAAACACCAAAACTAAGCTAAAAAGTTCTGGGCAGGAATAAACAAACTACTTCACCCACACCAAACTGCCACTCCACCCCCCTCAGCTTCCCAAGAAAACTCCACAGTAGACATTGCTAATAACTTCAAGAGCTTCTTCACAGAGACTATCCGGTCTCTAGCCAGCCAACTCTTTCCCAATGGCTCTAATTCTAATGCTGCCACACCCAGTAACTAAACATACTTTACCTTCCAACCTGTTCTTACTCAACTTATTCATGCCCTACTTAAGAAACTAAGACCCACCACCCTGGCTGCCGACCTCCTCCCAGCAGATTATCTGCAAAAGGCTGCTGACACCATAGTATACCCCACCTCAGTTCTTGATCATCAGAGCTATATCTAAAGCTATTGTACCCAATATATGGCAAATCTCCCATGTCATACCTCTCCATAAAGGAGGCAGTTCGACTGAACTGTCAAACTTTAGACCCATAGCTATTCTATCACCTCTAGCTAAAATTATGGAGAAGTGTGTACACATACAGCTCATGCACTACCTCACACAGAACAAGCTGTTGTCCAACTTTCAGAATGGCTTTAAGCCACACCACAGTACTACTTCTGCCCTCCTCTCTTTCTCTAATGTCATTAACCACAACCACAATAACAACAAACTATCTTCAGCACTCTTTCTAGATCTATCCAAGGCTTTTGACATGATTGACCACAAAATGCTTATAAATACCTTGAAGGCCTTGTTCTTAAACAGCCATGCACTCCAGTGGTTTCAATCCTACCTGCAGGGCAGGCAACAGGCAGTCCTATGGCAGGACAAGCTATCATCTCAACTACCAATCACATTAGGAGTCCCCAGGGCTCGTTACTTGGACCCCTTTTTTCTCCATCATCAATCAATGACCCTTCATTCAGTCACCCCAGATGCTACCTGTATTCAATATGCAGATGACTCCACCTTGATTTGTTCTGACACCTCAACAGCTGCTTTATTCATATTAACCCAAAATACCTTCAATACAGTAGAAAACTGGCTCTCCAATCAACATCTAATCCTAAACCCCAGCAAAACTAAGCTGCTCCTCTTCTCCCCCATAAGCAGGACCCCCCCCTGCCATCCTTCAACATAACCACTAACAATGGCGCTATCTATCATCTTCCCAGAAGTCCATACTAAACTATTGGGTGTCATAGTTGATAACAACCTGAAGTTTGATGCGCATATCAATCAAACTATCAAAACCATTAATAAAAAACTTGGCTCTCTTTACAGAATCAAACCATTCCTTACCCAACTGCAATTGCCCAGTCCCATCTGCTATCAACTCTTCTCTACACCTCACCTCTGTTCTCCAACTTAAGCAAAACAGATCTTAATAAACTATTATCCTGCTATAACCACATTGCCAGATTTGTTACTGGCGCAGCCTATCGGACACACCACTGTCACAACCTAAATCACCTAGTATGGCTTGAACTGCCTAGCCTACTGCAGTTCAACCAGCTAATAGTGGCACATAAAGTCCTTTTCCAACTAGAAAATACACCTGCACTAAAAAATATTATCAGCCCCTAAACCAGCACCTGGCCACTGCAATCATCCACTAGACTCCTAGTTCAAACACACAAATCAAACTACTCAGTTGGGGATTCTCTGTTTGCCAACTCTATTGGAAAAACATGGAATAGACTCCCAGCTGACTTTACCCCTATAACCCTCACTAACTTGATTATAAAACAAACTCAAGCAATAGTTCAAAACTCATTGGTTATGCCCTTGCACTAACCCTGACTAGTGACCTCTCTATTACTTAGGTGCCTTACCTTCAACTACTTCTAACTTTTTTCTACCACACCATTTCAGGAAGGGTCAATTGTATAACTGCTGCTCAATGTGTTCCACACCTAAAGTCAATGCCTCATTGGTCTGATCCGATCATAAGCTAATTACCCTAGATATCCACATTTTGCCCCTACCCCCCATTAAGGAAACCATGGTAAAAAATTTCTCCAAAGCCAACTGCATGCTTCTTAAGACAGAAGTGGTGAACTTCATGACACCCATGCAGATGGACAATACAGTGATGACTACTGAATCCTACACAATTGCACTTTATAAGCACTTACATGAGTGCATGGATCGTGCTATCCCAAACAGAACCAAGATGCTATCTTCCAAAAAAAGGAAGCCAATCTGGTGGTCCCCTGCCATAAACAAACTGTACAACAGAAGGAAGAAACTGTTGCAAAACAGAGTAAAATCCCATGAGTGGAGGAGCTCCCTGGTCAGCCTCAGTAAGAAGCTGCGATCCCAGATAAAATCCTCCATAAAAAAAAATTGCCACTAATTCTAAAGACAACCATGAAGCATTCTATAGTTATGTCAAGAATCTCAATGGCAACACTCAGATCTGCTCTGAGTTACAGCACAATGGCACTAAATATACAGACCAAAGTGATATTGCCAGCATCCTGGCAGATAGGTTCAGTGCTAACTTTACCCCTCTCTCACCCACTAAAGAGCCCATCTCTATACCGGAAGAATGCAAAGTTCCTGTAATCACGGATGCACAGGTAAAAACCACACTCTCTAAAGCCAAGAACACAGCATCCATGGGACCAGACAACATCCTAGGATGCGTTCTACATGAACTATAGAATGAACTGGCAGCCCACATAAGTACCATGTTCAATCATAGCCTCACCTCAGACTTTGTGCCTGCTGAATGGCACACATCAACGGTTATCCCACTTCACAAGAGGGGAGCCACCACGGACCCCAGGAACTACCACCCCATTAGCCTGACGAGCCTGGTCTGCAAAGCCATGGAATGTATTATCATGGAACTTATAAACAAAGACATTGGGAATCTCCAAACTCTGGACCTCACCCAGTTCGGGTTTGTAAAAGGCAGATAATGTCTTCTAAACCTGATAGACTTCTTTGAAGCAGTCACCAAAGTTGTTGACAAGAGTGAGGTGGTTCACACAGCCTATCTAGATCTTGCCAAGGCTTTCAACACCATCCCCACTATGGAATTATAGATAAACTCACTAAACTAGGTATAAATCCCTATGTCACAAGATGGGTTGCCAACTGACTCACTGACAGAACCCACACTGTGAAAGTAGCAGACTCCAAATCTGACTTCAGACCCATGACAGTTGGAGTACCACAGGGTTCAGTCCTGGTTCCTCTCCTGTTTGGTATCTACTTCTCTGAAGTACAGGCTAACACAGAAGGTCTTTGGCTAATGAAGTTCGCAGATGACTGCAAACTAGGAGCCATAATTGAAACTCCTAACAATGTGGACATCCTACAAAAGGGCCTCACTGAGACAGATACCTGGTGTCAAAGCAATGGCCTCAAGCGCAATGCCAAAAAGTGCATTGTCATCCCCTTTGGTAAAAACTCTGTACCCATGAAATACAACATAGGCGGTAGTATACTTAACACCGAAAGTGTGATAAAAGACCTTGGGACACAGGTGGATAATAGTCTCTCCTTTGATAATCACATCGCTACAGTAGTCGGGAAATCCTTCTATGTGGCACACCTCATCACAAAAGGTTTCTCATCCAGAACAAAAGAGGTCATTGTTCCCCTCTACTCATCACTCATTAGACCCATTATAGAGTACAACGCCCCTTTTGGTATGTACCTCACAAGACATTTACAACAACTGGAAAGGCTGCAGAAATACCTCACAAAGAGGATTACTGGCCTCAAACAGATGCCCTACGCAGACCGTCTCAAAAAACTCCAGCTTTAATCAGTCGCATATCGCCTACTCAGAGGTGATCTCTGCCTAACATACAAAGCTTTGTCAAACCCAGAGCTGTTGGACATGCTCCACTTAAAGAAATCCCAGTCCCTCTGAGCTGCACACTCTAGGGACCTAAACCTTGTCACCACAATAAACAGAACATGCCGGAGGGATAGATTCCTGTCCCAAAGACTTCCCATACTCTGGAATAAACTACCTATCTATATCAAACAAAGCTCCTCATTAGCACTCTTCAAGAAAAATCTTGATGATTGGATGGGAAATAGGAAATTTACCCTGGGGATCACCTCTGTGGCTCTGCTCGACAGTGGCACAGGAAAATAATTTTCTTGGGTGGCAAAAGCCAGGGAACCTTTTTGGCTGGGCTTGTGTAGGCCCCAGGGCCAATAGTCTACTACCTACCTATGAACCTATGAAACCTGAATGTAATGTTATGTATATATAACTTTGAAAGTAATGTTATGTTTTGTAAAGTGTTTTATAATAAGTTAGTACTATATGTGCTATATGCTGGTATTGCTTATAACTGTAATCTGCTTGAAACTAGTATTTATTAAATGTTCAATGTGTATTATTATCTTGGAGCTTTTCTCCCCGCGCTTCTGCTGAAAATGGATATATATCCAGTCGGACTATCCCGGTCAACAAATGTAAAATAAATAAATAAATAAATAAAATAAATAACTAGCTTTTCCTTTTTTTTGCTGTTAAACTTTCTAATGTTTGCACATTAAGAAATAAAGTATTCTGTCTGCACTGAATGAATTTTTGTTTGTGTCTTTCGGCTTTTCCCGGTTAGGGGTCGCTACAGTGGAACTCCGGTCCGCTAATGATTGGCAGTAGGTTTTTATGTGCTGAGTTGCCGGCCCTGATGCACAACCTTCAACGAAGGTACGCCCATTCTCGCATGTCTCCACACAGAAGACGCTCTAGCTGAGAATCAAACAGGACAACGTCTTACTGTGAGGCGACAATGCTACCGCAGCACCAGCGCCGCAGTTTTACATCAAAATTACATTGCATACATCAACCTGTAAAATTATTTAATAAACACTACAGATTATAATGCAAATGCATGACAATAAAAACAAAATTGTGCTATGCACTGTAGTCATCACTAAAATTGTCTTGGGACCTGTCTACCTATTCAGTTAATAAAAATAAATAAATAGTCATCAGAATTCATAGCATCCTTCATGTAGGTATGGGGACAGCAATAGGTTCCTTCTGTATTTCAGGAACATATCCTGTCACAAAGCCATGTTGAAACAAATATGCTTAAAAACGAACCAGGTTGGGTGCAAAACATTTTAGTAAATACCCATTTGGAAACCTAACTTAATGACTTTCAGTACCACATCATCATCTTCCTCTCTAATGAGTACAGAAACATACTTAATATTCATAGACATAGTCAGACTATCAGATGCATTCACAGATGCATAGCTGTTTCAAGGCCAATGAGTTTCATAACCACTCTCAGCTTGCCAGCACCCTCCTTCAGGAAGCACCTGCCTTTTCTGGCAGGGCCATACCAGCCAAACTTGGAGTAAATTTGTGGTTTCCTTTAAGGAAAACTCCACCCTCTACTTACAGTTTAACTCAAACCTTAGCTTGTTTTTCTCCTTATAATATGGTTCCAGTATTATTTAGGTATCACAAACTTGCTTCTACTTTATGAAACTTTCATTTTCTTGCTTCGGAATCAAAGAAAGGAAAAGACTGCCAGCTTTTTTAAGCTTAACTTCTCACATACTTTGCTGAGGAGTTTGTCTCCACCTGTTTGACATACCACAGACACAGACTAATCTGTAGTGTACCATGTCAGTTACTACTGACAATCTTATATGTGAAATTAGCCCTTCTTATGTTAAGAAAACTGTAGCTCCTGTAAAAAAGGCAGAGCTGTTTTTATTGCAGACAGGAAGAGAAACAGTATCAGTGTACCCAGTTGACAGGGTTACACCAGTCTTTCTTTCTAAAGAGCAGTTCTTATTTGGCTAGCTCTGTTCCCATTATATGTGACAGCTTTTTTAAATGTTTATTTCCAGCTGTTACATAAACCCACTAATGTTTGAAAGGTTGAACTTTTATAAAGTTATTTCTTGTCATTTCCATTTGAAATGATGTCACATTTTACAATACTTTTTTTATTTTAATGAAAAGCTTCAAACAAAACAACACCCCTCCCCCCAAAAATACCCCATGGCCCATTTTCTTAAATCAAACATACAGAACTATGTACATCTTCAAATTATGAAGTTTAACTCTCCTGATAGAAATGATTACCCCACATCAACAACTGTGGCCTGTGCTCCTACTTGAAATAATTGTCTGTTCTTGTCTTATCTTTATTCCTCTCCCAGATTAAAAAAAAAACATTGGGCAGGATTCACGAAGGCTTACACGGAGTTTAAGAGTAGTGTAAGCCTCCGTGTAAGCCTCCCGATCCAGGAACAGCCCAAACCTCCGTGTAAGAGACAGCTAACACGTCTCTTACACGGACTGGGCATGGAAATGCTCAATACCTCATTTGCAGCTCAAAGATATGCAAATGAGGTATTTGAGTGATCCAAGAAGCCTAAACCAGTCCATGTAATGGACGTGTTAGCTGCAGAAATGTACTCAGCTGACAACTGAGTACATTTCTGCAAAATTGACAATGGAGCTATGTCAGCTCCAAATAAAGGGTGCATATGTTTCATTTAGCATGCCAATGGCCAAATATGTGGCCATTGGCATTAAAAAGTGTTGCAAAAGTATTTTAAATAACTTTTTTTCCGTGGGATTTCCATGTGTAACTGCAGCACACCAGCAAACGGGTGCGCTGCCTAAAACTGAAAACCGAAGCTTATAAGCCCACAATTGTGGGTTTAATGTATTACATGGAATGACAATGCAGGGACAAGCAGACCAAAAACAATATGGCCTCCATGTAGTGGTTGCCAAGGGGGGGAAGCTCCGTGTAAGAAATGTAACTAAGCATTACTAGGCAATCCTATGTAAATGAGGGTTACAATACTGAATCACACTGCCACATAGGTAATGAGCACTTTCTGAGTAGTGTAAGAGTTATAGAAGGGGGAGGAACTGAGTAAGAAGTAGGTGACATCATGGGGGGAATGATAGAAATAAATGTATCAGATTGGAGGGCAATGTAACGTGACAGATGACAGACAGACATCAGGGAGAGAGGTGTGTCCCAACAGAACACTAGGAAAGTCAAGAAATAGAGGGTGCACACTATCCCTACACTCAAACTTTCTTGATATACGTGCATGCACGCGTGTGCATGCGTGTAAGGCAGGTTCAACATGTGGGAGCGTGTTGCAAACCATTTACAACGGTTTGCGCGGGTGTGCACATGTGTAAGGCAGTGTGCGCGCGTTTTACCATGAATCAGCCAAGTTCACACCGTGTAAGGATGTGCACGTGAGTTTAACACCGTGTAAGGATGTGTGCGCGCGTTTAAGTAACTGTGAGCATGCTTAAGCTGGTGTGCACATTGCTCCCCTTGAGGAAACAGAAAGGAAAAAGGAAACAACCAGATTATAGGGAAGCTGCCAGGGGATACTGCTGCAGTTAATTGGTGGAAACAATTGGAAGCAGGCAATCACACAGGCAGACTAGAAGCCCAACCCAGTCCTTAAAACACTGCAAACAGCAGTGCAGGCTGTTCCTCATAAGAGATACTGCAAGAAAGGAGTAAGCTATCAGAATTAAAAACTGAAAAAAGCTGAACTCAAAGCAGAAATGCTAGGGGCTGCCATAGCTGTTATAATCAGGCATAGGCGAATTGCTGAGGGTGGTGACAATGCAGATGCTGACAGACAACCCAGAGTGAGGAGAAGGAGGAGAGTATACAGGCACAGGGTCACCTACCATGGGTTACATGAGCTGGAGATAGTAGAGCGCTACAGAGTGGACAGAGACCTTCTGCAGCAAATTGTTGAGCTGTGCAGGCCACGTCTCACACACAGAACCAACAGAGGGGAACCCATCCCAGTGGAAACCAAGGTATGTGTTGGCCTAAGAATACTAGCAACAGGTACCTTCCAGAGACCAACTGGTGATATGATGGGGATATCACAGGCACCAGCCTCCAGGGTACTGCACCAGTTCCTGGATGCCATGTCAGCACATGTCGGTGATCATGTATATTTCCCCAATGCCCATGAGGTATTGGCCAGCAATATGCGTCTCTTCCAACAAATAGCGGGATACCCTGAGGTACTGGGTGCAATAGACTGCACGCACATACGCATCAAAGCACCAGCCGGTGAGCGGGGTAGAGCCTATATTAACCACAAGGGATTCCCCTCCATCAACTGCCAGGTCATGTGTGATGCCCAGGGCTTAATAATGAATGTGTGTGCTGGCTGCCCTGGGAGCTACCACGATTCCCACATCTGGCATCTGACGCAGCTGTACCAATCATTTGCCAGTGGGGACTTCCCACACGGACACCTAGTGGGGGATGCAGGTTATGCACTTGAGCCGTGGCTGATGACACCCATCAGAAATGCACACACACCCAAACAGGAATGCCATAGTGAGGCACACGCACAAACACGTAATGTCATAGAGCATGTGTTTGGGCTGCTGAAGTCACGGTTCCAGTGTCTGGACACATCTGGTGGAGCCTTGCAGTACACACCAACTACATGTACCCAAATGATCATGATATGTGCTATGCTACATAATATGATCCTGCGGAAACAGCTGCAGCAGGACCAGCATAGGGCTGGGCCAAACATACCCCCACCATTGCCAAGGCCACCACAGGCAGAGGGTGACTCGGAGGAGGAACAACCTGACCTTGCCCCAGTAGGCAGAAGGAGGCGTGCCCAGTATGCCATGGCCTTGGCAAAGAGGCAACGCATAGCACATACACTGGCTCAGTAGGAACACTGGGACTGATACCCCCTCCGACTCACACATATAGTAACAGGGATGCCTAACATGACACAACCTACTTCCAAACATGTACAGGGAGTGTAGTATGTGCATCCGACAGAGGCAGCCCTGCAGCACTACCTGAGGCATCAATGCCATGTGTTAAGTAATGTAACACCATATACCATATGCACACCTGAGGACCCTGACTAACATCCACCCTCACCAATCATAAACCTCAAAAACACAAACCCACCTTCATAGGTACCACAAGGGATAGGAACCTAGATGTAATGCTACCCAATGCCAGAAGTATAAATAGCAAGATGCGTGCAGTGTAAATGCACACAGTATAGAGAATGTAGATATCAGTGCTGTAATAGAAAACTGGGTCAAAGCCCACATCAGCACCCTAACACTACCAGGTTACACCTCATACAGTGATGTACATGTGCAAAAACATGGAACAAGCAACAACACGAGGGTGACTAGCAATAAATGTCAAGGATAACCACACCCCCATGTTGGTACCACAACAAGAAGCAACATGGATTAGCCATGGTTAAATACCAATGGCTAAAACTGCCTACTACTATATAGCTTGCTGCAGACCACTGTCCTAATAGCAGGAACCGCACCAGGCCTATGTTCATAGGTTCATAGGTTCATACTAGGCTATCTGCCCTAGGGCATTTATAAGCCTAGCCCAGAGTTTTGAGGCTTCTGCCACCCCTTTAGTTTGAAGGATAATATGCCCATTATTTTGCTGTGCCTCTGTCAAGCAGTGACACTGCGGTTATCCCGGGGGTATACCTGCGATCTCCCATCCATTGGTCAAGATTTCCCTTGAACAAAGCCAGCGAGGTGCTCTGCCCCACATGTACCGGGATGTTGTTCCACAGCATAGGGAGTCTCTGGGTGATGAATCTGTCCCTCCAGCACGTCCTATTAATAGCCGTGTTGAGGTTTAAGTCTCTTGCCCTTGTAGTTCTGATGGATTTAGAGGTTTTGAGGTGAAGCATGTTCATTAATTCCGGGTTGGACATGGCCTTGTGTGTCAGGCACAGGCCACCTCTGAGCAGATGGTGGCGACTGAATAGAGCTGGAGTTCCTTCAGTCGGGCAGCATAAGACATATTTTTGAGACCCTTTATCCTTCTGGTGAGGAATTTTTGGGGTCTTTCCAATTGCTGCAGGTGTCGGGTCAGATACATTCCGAATGGGGCATTGTACTCAATCATTGGTCTGATGAGTGATGAGTACAGGGGAACAATGACCCCTTGATCTAGATGTGAATCCCTGCATGATCAGGTGGGCAATGTAGAAGGTCTTCCTAACTACTTTGGCAACGTGAGTGTCAAACGAAAGGTTACTGTCAACCTGGGTGCCCAGATCCCTGATAACCTCTTCTGTGCTTAGAGGATTGCCACCTATATGGTAACTAGGGGTAACCTTGTTTTTCCCGAAGGGTATGACTATGCATTGTTTAGCGATTAACTTTAGGCCATGGCTCTGGCAGCAGTTATCCGTTTCTATGAGACCCTTCTGAAAGGATGTCTGTGTCAGATGGGTTTTCAACTATGGTTCCCAGTTTGCAGTCATCTGCAAACTTTGTCAGCCATAATCCTCCTGTGTCTGCTTGTACTTCTGAAAGGTAGATGCCGAACAAACGTGGGCCCAGGACTGAGCCCAGTGGGACACCACTTGTGACAGGCTTGGAGTGTGACATGGTGCCAGCAACTCTGACCCTGTGGGTTCTGTCACTTAGCCAGTTTGCAACCCATCTTGTGACGTATGGGTTTACATTTAAGCTGGTGAGTTTTTCAATGATACCCGAGTGGGGTATTGTGTCGAAAGCCTTTGCCAGGTCAAGGTAGGCTGTGTGGACTGCCTTGCCCTTGTCAATGGCCTTAGTGACTGTTTCAAAAAAGTCAACCAAGTTTAAAAGGCATGATCTACCCTTGACAAAGACAAACTGGGTTGGATCCAAAGTCTGCAAGTCCCCTATGTCTTCATTTATGAGTTCCATTATGATCCTCTCATTAGCTTTGCAGACCAGGCTTGTCAAGCTGATGGGACCGTAGTTTCCGGGGTCGATGGAGGCACCTCCTTTGTGAAGTGGGACCACCGTTGCCGTACGCCACTCCTTGGGTACGTATCCTGAGGTGAGGCTAAGATTAAACAGCTGCCCTAACTGCGGGTTTAATTCCTCATTGAGTTCATGGAGCACACAACCGGGGACACCATCTGGTCCCATGGATGCTGTGTTTTTCGCCTTGGATAGAGCAGTTCTCACCTGAGCATTTGAGATGTTTGGGGGGCTACAATCCTCTGGTATAGATATCTTTCCTTTGGGGAGGGAGAAATCTGCACTGAACCTGTCAGCCAGTATGTTGGCAATGTCTGTAGGTTCAGTGAATTTTACATCATTTTGAACTAATTCTGAGCATATCTGGGAGTTTCCTCCCAGGTTTCTAACATAGCTAAAAAAGGCCTTATGATTGTCTTTTGAGTCCTTAGCGATTTTTCTCTCAAAATTTGCCTTGGTTGATTTTATGAGAGATCTCAGTTTTGTACTTATAATGAGCACGGGTGTCTTCCCTTCTACGGATTTTGCTCTATCTTGTAGTAGCTCCTTCCTTTTGTTGTAGAGCTTGTTTATGGTTGGGGTCCACCAGACTGGACGCTTGCCTTTGGTACAAAGAGTCTTTGTTTTGTTTGGGATTGCCTGATCCATGCAGTCCTGGAGGTGCTGGTAGAAGGCATTTGTAAGTGATTCAGCGGCTTGGGTAATGGTTTCCGCTGGCTTGGGGGCCTTGAAAGAGACCACACCAGTCTTTAGAAGTGTGAAGTCGGCTTTTGAGAAGTTCTTCACTGTGGTCTTTTTTATCTGGGGTGGGGGTGGGATGTGGACTTCCAGTGAGATTAGTTTATGATCTGATCTCACCAATGATGGGTATACTTCTGGTGTTGAACATTGTGACCCCATGTTCGTGATGATGAGATCTAGTATGTTGTCTCCTCTTGTAGGGATGGTGACTAGTTGTTCCATGGCATTTGAGTTTATGAACTCTAGGAACCTTTGGGCTAGAGTGTTGGGGCTTGAGTAGTGATCCCAGTCTATATTTGGATAGTTGAAATCACCCAGTATGATGGTGTTTGGAGATACATTTATCCACTCCAGTGTTTTCAGGAAAGCTGTGTGAGGTTCCTGAGTTTGAGAGGGTGGCCTGTAACATGCTACAAACTGCAGAGCAGTCTTGCCTACGGTTAATTGCACCTGGATGGTCTCCGATGCATAGTGCATTGCCACCAACCTTGAGCTGAGGGTGTCCTTGATAAATATGGACACCCACCCTCCTTTCTTGGTGTTGTCCAGATTTTGGGGCCGGAACGCATGATATGAGGTAACACCTGATAGTGCCGGTGTGCTGTCAGGAGCCTTGAACCAGGTTTCAGTCACAGCACAGACATCGATGTTCTCCATACTGAGAAGGGCTTCGAGTGCGTGCATCTTGAGGTTGAGACTTCTGGCATTGAGCAGCATTACCCTTAGTTTTTTTTCCTTTTTTGTGTTCTAGGGTGGTAGGTTTAGAATCTGAGCCTTGCCTAAAAAAGGCACAATGGGGATGGCAAGAGCCTTAGCCAAAATCCAGAAGCCCAGGGGTGACAGATGCAAGCCGTCCCTTGCGAATCAGCGTGGCTTGTCCAGCATGTCATCCCAGGCAGACAGACATTGGATCCCCTTTGACTGACACCATAGTTTAAGCCAATTATTACAGCTGATCATCTTGTCTCTGTATTGTGGCATCATTCTTGGTGAAGGTAGGATACTGCTCAAGGTCAGGGTCATACCTGCCTGGGCTACATAATCAGAGAGCTCCTCTATGTCTCTTTTCATGTAGTCCAGGGAGGTACGTCTCAGGTCGTTCACACCAGCATGGACAATGACTGAGTCATACTTGTACTTGCTGTCGAGTGATCTGAGTGCTTGATTATGTGGTGGATTCCAGTGCCCGATAGGCAGCTTACTGTGACCTTCCCCTTACTCAATCTGGTGAGCGGGACATCAGTGTGTCTGACTATGGAGTCACCTATGACGAGTGTGTCTGGCATTGTGTTTGGCCTTAAGGGCTGTGACTGTTTGTCCACTGACTCTTTGTTCTATGTGTTGCATGTGCTGTGCCCTGTGGAGGCAGTTGTTTGGGTGTCTGCTTAGGTGGCCTCTGCTGTTTTGGTAGATTTCTGATCAGAGCCTCCGAGTATGTCTTTGTGTGTTTATGTGTATGATTTGAAGTTGTGATAGTGCTATGTGAGACTGGGTTTGTGGTGTGTGTGGTTACCTTCTCCTCCTCTCTGGTCTTGCCAGTCCTATGTTGAGAGAGCTCAGCCTCCAGTTTGGCTATATAGTTGCATCTCTCGCATGTATTTGTGTTTTGTGGGAGAAGGAGAGGGTTGTCTGTGTACATGAGGCAATTGCAACATTGCCTCAATATTCCCAGGTTCACCAGCTGAGCAGGAGAGGACACTAGCAACTGATCCCTTAACATGCTAGAAGGAATAGACAAAAAATGTTGGAATACAGGAAGATATCAAGCCCCCCAAACCATATTATATTGCTTGACTGACAATACCTACACATACACCATAGTTTCATAGTTTCATAGTTTACTACTAGGCTATCTGCCCTAGTGCATTTATAAGCCTAACCATAGTGATATGGCTATTGCCACCCCTTATAGTGGTAATAAGTGTACAGAATAGATTCCGAATATTGTGCCTCTGACTTAGTAGTGACACATTATGACCCCCTTACGTAATCAAATAACTTGACTGTGCCTCTGTCTAGTAGTGACACAGGGAGGACCCCTGGGGTAAACCTACAATCTCACATCCAGTTGTCCAGATTTCTCTTGAAGAGAGTCAGTGAGGGACTCTGTCTAACATGAACTGGGATACTCTGCTAGAGTGTGAGAAGCCTCTGAGTTATGACTCTGTCCTTCCAGCATGTCCTATACATGTATGTGCTGAGGTTCAAATCTTTAGCTCTCATGGTTCTGGTGGATTTGGATTGCTTGCAGTGGAGCATGTCCACCAAATCCTGATTGGACATGGTCTTGTATGTCAGGCATAGGTCACCTGTAAGTATGCAGTATGCTACTGAATAAAGCTGGATTTCCTTTAGTCTGGAAGCATATGACGTGTTGTAGACCCCTGATCTTCTTGGTAAGGTACTTTTGGGGTCTCTCCAGCTGTTGCAAGTGCTGGGTGAGGTACATACCAAATGGGGCTTTGTATTCAATCATGGGCCTGATAAGGGAGAAGTATAGTGGTACAATGACCTCCTTTGATCTGGATGGAAAACCCTTCATGATAAGGTGGGCAAGATAGAAAGTCTTTCTAACCACTTTGGCAACATGGGTGTCAAACGAGACGTCACTATCTACATGTGTCCCCAGGTGTCTGATTTGTTTTCTGTGCTCAGTGGGTTGCTGTCTATGTATTGATTTGTGGGTACTTTGTTCCTCCCAAAGGGGATGACTACACATCAGTTGCATTCAGTTCCAGGACATGATTCCGGCACCAGCTATCTGTCTTTGTGACGCCATTCTGTAGGATGTGTGTGCCAGCTGATGTATTCACTATGGTGCCTAGGTTGCAGTCATCTGCAAACTTTGTCAGCCACAACTCTCCTATGTTTGCTTTCACATCTGAAAAGTAAATGCCAAATAAGAGGGGTCCCAGGACAGATCCTTGTGGGACACCACTTGTGACTGGCTTTGAATCTGACAAGGCACCTGCAATGTCGACTTTATGGGTCCTGTTTCTTAGCCATTTTGCAACCTATCCTGTGACATATGGTGTTATATTTCAGTTGTTGAGCTTGTCTATGATGCCTGAGTGGGGTATTGTGTCAAAGGCCTTAGCCAAGCGCAGGTAGGCTGTGTGGACCGCGTAGCCCTCATCAATGACCCTACTGACAGTTTCAAAATAGTCAACTAGGTGCAAAATGCAGGATCTGCCCTGTACAAAGCTGAACTGGGTGGGATCAAGGGTCTGTAGGTCACCAATGTCTCTGTTTAAGAGCTCCATAATGACTCTTCCCATAGCTTTGCAGACAAGGCTGGTTAAGCTTGTGTGGTGGTAGTTGCCAGGGTCTGTGGAGGCATCTCCTTTGTGGAGTGGGACCACTGTTGCTGTACGCCAGTGTTCAGGTACATATCCTGTAGCAAGGCTAAGGTTAAATAGCATTTGTATATACGGGTTTAGCTCCTTCTGGAGTTCACATAGCATGCAACTGGGGATACCATCAGGTCCCATTGATGCTGTGTACTTGTCTTTGCTGAGTGCGGCTCTCACATGGACATCCAAGATGACAGTGAGGTTACATTCAGCTGTGATAAATATCTTCTTTTGGGGGTGAGGGAGGGGGAAAATTACACTGAACCTGTCTGCCAGAATGTTGCCAATATCTGTCAGGTCACTGAAATATATGTTGTTGTGTACCAACTCTGAGCATATCTGAGGGTTCCCGCCCAGGTTTCTGACATAACTGAAGAAGGCAGTGTGGTTATCTTCATTGTCTTTGGTGATTTATGTCTCCAAGTTGACCTTGGATGTCTTTATGAGAGAATGTAGCTTTTTACTAGTGCTGATCACAGCTGCCTTCCCTTTAGGAGATGTAGCTCTGTCTTGCATTAGTATCCTTCATTTGTTATACAGTTTGTTTATGGCTGGGGTCCACCAGACAGGCCACTTTCCCTTGGTGGAGAAGGTCTTGTTTTTATTTGTGATTGCATGGTCCATGCTTTCTCGGAGATGTCCGTAGAAAGCGTCTGTGAAGGAGTCACCATTGTGTGTTGTGGTTTCCACTGGCCCAGTGGGCTTAATGGATACCATCTCAGTCCGAAGAAGTGTGAAGTCAGCTTTTGAGATGTTTGTCACTATACTCTTTGTATTATACTAGCACTGACACAAGTGTAGACAATTTCCCAGAATCCATCAAACAAAATGGACATGCAAAATGTAACACTTCCACAAGAGGGGTAAGCATACTGGATGTGATAATCAGAAATATGTGCACTGGATGTCAAGATGAGAAGTGTATCCCTCACTGGTAAGACCAGACCATAGAGTAATCACACTGTAGTTACACATCCCGACCCCAGTCCCTGGCCAAATTACCACAGTGAAACACATGTATAAAGCATAGCTTGCACCCCTACAAACCAATGTGGAATCCATGAAAAGCCCTGTGCAGGTCCAGAATATGGGACACACTGCAGAACATGTTATACAGGCATACCATGAACACAGCCAAGAGTGCTTGGAGTCTGCAATCACAAACAACAAGACACAATGCCATGCACCCAGGCATCTGGCATGCTGGACTCCAGCAATTACTAAACCATTGAAGAGAATGAGGAAGCTACCACATGATAGATCAAACATAAAAGGTGAAGTAATCAGTGATCACTAGTATGGCAATAAAATGTGTCCACACATACAATCCACTAAGGCCAGGCAAAACAAGTAGAATCTGTGAATCCAGTGGCAATGTGACACCTGTCCCAAGTACACACACAACAACAACTCACCCCAATAAATACAAATGTATGTGATAGACGCAACCAGGTAGCCAAACCGAGCCTGAGCACCCCAAATCAGTACTGTCAAAACTAGTCAGGAGGACAAGGTAACCACATACACCACAAACCCAGTCCCACATAGACCTACAACGACTGTAAACCAAACACATAAACACAAAAACATTCCCAGAGGCCCTAATTACAAACACACAACACCAACACAAGCCTCCAAAGCAGACACCCAATAAAACAACCTCCAGACATAGCACATGTAACACATAGTACACAAAGCTGGTGTGCCAAACAGTCACAGGACAAAAGGAGAAACAACATGCCTGATACAGTTGTAATAGGTGACTCCATAGTGAGACATGCTGCTGTTCCAGGGATGGCTTGCACCTGTTACCCATGAGCATCTGGATATTGCCTAAGGCTTTTGCAACCTACAGAGATCCTTTCGTAGGCAAGGCCGAAAAGACCAACCCACCACCATAGAAAACAAAACAATAGAAACAGAAGGGTAATGCTGATCAATGCCAGATGTGTAAACCTCAATATGCATGCTCCTGAGGCCCTCCCCAGTATGGAGAACATCGATGTCTGTCCAGTGATAGAAACCTGCTGCAAGCCTCGTGACAGCACACCAGCACTACCAGGTAATACCACATATCATGTGTTATGGCCACAAAACCTGTAACAAAACATAAAAGGAGGGTGAGTATCCATATTCAGCACAGACACCCATACGTCCAGTTAACTGACAATGCTTATGTCATTGCAGTCCACCCATGTGCAACTAACCATAGGCAAGACTGCTGTACAGTCTGTAGCATGCTACAGACCACACTCTCACACACAGGAACCCCACCCCACTGTCCTGAAGACAGTGGACAGTATGAATGTACCACCAAATACAAAACAAGGTACACACAAATTACCACATAGGTGGTAAACCATTATGTGTGGAAGGAGTAATCAGGGACCTAGTGACACAAGTGGACAGTCACCTGTTATGTGACAGTCACATCGCCAATTTGTCTAGGAAGACTGTCTATATTGGACACTGTATCATGAAAGGATTCACATCTACGTCAACAAAGGTCATTGTGCCCCTATACTGTTCCCCTATCAGACCATATTGTAATACAATGCCTCATTTGGGATGTACATTACCTGGCACCTGCAGCAATTAGAAAGACCTCAAAGGTACCTCAGCAAGAGTCAGAAAGGGTCTGAAATATATCTCATATGCTGCAAGGCTGTAGACACCACAGCTGAATGCAGTCACATACTGCCTACACAGAGGCATTGTATGTCTGTTGTACAAGTCCATGTCCAACACAGAAGTAATGGACATGCTCCACCCCAGAACACTCAAAGCCATCGGAGCTGTGGGAGTCAGAGATGTCAACCTTAACACATAATCAAATAGGATGTGCTGGAGGGACAGATACCTAACCCTGAGTCTCTCCACACCCTGGAACAGAATACTACTACATGTTAGGCAGAGCCCCTCACTGACACTCTTCAACCGGAAGTTAGCAAAATGGATGGATAATTGTAGATGTACACTGGGGGTCTTTACTGTGTCATGTCCAGACAGAGGCACAGCTAAGTAAATCATAAATGGCCATAATATTCACATAGCAAGGGTGGCAAAAGCCACACACACTGTGGCTAGGCTTACAAATGCCCTAGGGTGGATAGCCTAGTATGAACCTATGAATCTATTATGATACAAATTGTACAGGACACTAAGGATAACCCCAAGGCTGCTGCAACTGATAGTAGTAAGCGTGTTGTGAATTCCCGGATATGCTCTGGATCACACAAATATTACAAACAACATACCAAACACACATATATTGCCAACATACATCCTGACAGGTGCAGTGCAACCCCCCCCCCTCATAATGCAAAATATCTTTCCCAGCAGACTGCTGCCTCCCTGACATTATGTCAGCCTTACCACAGGATATGTACCCAAAGAGCAGTGTACAACAACAGTGGTTGTTCTCAAGAAAGGTGTTGCCTGAATGGATACTAAAAACAACCACCACAGAATCCTGAGAAGCTTGGTCTGCACAGCTATGGAAAGGATCAGCATGTACCGCAGACATAACGATATTGGGGATCTATTGACACCCGACCCTACCCAGTGTGGGTTTATGAAGTGCAGACCCTGTCCCTAAACATGTGTGACTCAGTTGAAACAGTAATTGAGGTCACTGATGAGGGCAATGTGGTCCACACAGTGTAGCTGGACCTTGCAAAGCCTTCCATACAATATCCTATGTGTTCAATATAGATATGCTCACCAGCTTATATATACACCCCAATGTCACTAGAGGGGTTGCAAACCAGACCAATGACAGAACTGACATGGTCAGACATGCTGCAGCCATGTCAGACTACAAACCACATATAACAGGTATCCCACAAAGCTTGGTCCTGGGACCTTCCCCGTCTGGTATATATGCCCCATAGGTACAGGCCAACATGTAATGACTGTGCCTGAACATGTTTGCAGAGGACTACAAACCGCCTAACATATCTGACACTCCAGCTGACACAAGCATCCCACAAAAGGGCCACATAGAAACAGACAACCGGTGCCATAGCCATGTCAGCATGTTAAATGGAGAAAACTGTATAGTCAACCTCTGTGGATATACAGTAAGTGACCAACAATTACCACATAGGTGTTAACCCATTACATACTTAACATGTAATGACAGACCTGGGTACACAAGGTGATAGATATCCTGCATTGGACAAACATGTGGCTGTACTGTTAACAGAAACAATCCATATACCAACCTAATCATGAAGGTTATGACATCTAGATAAGGGGAGGTCATTGTGGTTCTGCAGTTATCCTTCATCAGCATTACAAATGACCACAACAGCCCCTGTGGGTGTACCTCAGCAGACACCTCCATCAACTGTAAAGTCCACAACAGTACCTCACCAGGAGTATCAAAGAGCTTGAACACATGTAATGTGTTGCCTGATTAAACAGAGTGCAACTCCACACACTGCCATGCTGGCCACCCAGACGCAAGCTGTGCCTGATGTAGAAAGCCATGTCCAAGCTGGAATCAATGAACATGCTGCACCTTGTACAATCTGAATGGCAGTGAGCTATGCACATGAGGGACCTGAACCCCAGCACTGACATACATAGGACAAGCTGTACTGCATTATCCATAACACAGAAGCCAACCCCACGCATGAGTAAACTACCAGTACAGGTTATCCATAGAGTCACTCGTTGATTCTCCTCAACAGGAATCTTAATGAGTGGATGGGAGATGGTAGGTTTACCCTGGGTATCAATGTTATGTCACAGGTAGACAGAGGCACAGTATACTAAACAAGACATATGTCATGGCAAACTACACTTACAATGTGTCGAAGGACAAACACACTCTCTGACTAGCATTAGAAATGGCCTAGGGCACATCGGTAGTGTTTGCCAATGTACACCTATGTTGCGGAATACTCTACTGATGTTGGATGAGGCTGTTGTAAGTAGTTCATATCTGAACATAATGCAACATGGTCAGATAGGTTCATAGGTTCATAGGTTTATACTAGGCTATCTGCCCTAAGGCAGTTATAAGCCTAGCCCAGAGTTTTGTGGCTTACGCCACCCCTTATATGGAAACAATACTGTGCCCATTAGTTTGTTGTGCCTCTGTCCAGCAGTGACACAGAGATGATCCCTGGGGTAAACCTATGATCTCCCATCCACAGGTCAAGATTCCTCTTGAACAGAGCCAGCGAGGTGCTCTGCCTCACATGGACCGGGATTGTATTCCACAGCATAGGGAGTCTCTGAGTGATAAATCTATCCATCCAACATGTCCTACTTATATCCCTGCTAAGGTTTAAGTCACTTGCCCTAGTGGTTTTGGTGGATTTGGAGATTTTGAGGTGGAGCATGTCCATTACTTCCTGGTTGGACATGGCCTTGCATGTCAGGCACATGTCACCTCTGAGCAGACGGTATGTGACTGAATAGAGCTGGAGTGTCTTCAATCTGGCAGCATATGACAGATGTTGGAGTCCCTTTATCCTTTTGGTCGTGGACTTTTGAGGTCTCTCAATTGCTGCAGATGTCGGGTGAGATACATCCCGAATGGGGCATTGTACTCGATCATTGGTCTGATAAGTGAAGAGTACAGGGGAACAATGACCTCACTAGATCTGGATGTGAATCCTTTCATGATCAGGTGGGCAATGTAGAAGGTCTTTCTAACCACTTTAGCAAAGTGAGTGTCAGAAGAAAGGCCACTGTCAACCTGGGTCCCCAGGTCCATGATAACCTCCTCTGTGCTTAGATGATTGCCACCTATATGGTAGCTTGGGGTTACCTTGCTCTTCCCGAAGGGTATGACTATACATGTTTTGGCATTTAACTTCAGGCCATGGCTCTGGCACCAGCTATCAGTTTCCGTGAGTCCCTTCTGAAGGATATCCGTGTCTGATGCACTGTCCACTATGGCGCCCAGTTTGCAGTCATCTGCAAACTTTGTCAGCCAAAGTCCTCCCATGTTGGCCTGTACTTCTGAGAAGTAGATGACGAACAATAGGGGGCCAAGGACCAAGCCCTGTGGGACACCACTTGTGACTGGCTTGGAGTCTGACATAGCGCCAGCAACTCTAACCCTGTGGGTCCTGTCCTTAAGCCAGTTTGCAACCCATCTTGTGACATATGGGTTCACATTTAAGTTGGTAGGTTTTTCTACAATACCCGAGTGGGGTATTGTGTCGAAAGCCTTTGCAAGGTCAAGGTAGGCTGTATGGACTGCCTCTCCCTCATCAATGGCCTTAGTGACTGTTTTGAAGAAGTCGACCAAGTTCAAAAGGCATGATCTGCCCTTGACCAAGCCAAACTGGGACGGGTCGAATATCTGCATGTCCCGTATATCTTTGTTTATGAGCTCCATTATGATCCTCTCCATAGCTTTGCAGACTAGACTTGTTAAGCTTATGGGGTGGTAATTACCAGGGTCTGTAGAGGCACCGCCTTTGTGCAGATGTGCACAACTGGACCCTAACCAGGCTGTTGTGCACACTATGGAAATGTAAAGCAGTTATAGGACTAAAGCCCAGGATACTGTCCACCACAGTGAAAGTACTGAACCACTACACTATACAGTACTACAGTGTTAGGTCAGTATGAACAGATGTTGACAATTGTATACAAAGTATCCCATGCAAAACCTGCAGGCACAGTATAATCCCTGTTGTGTTCACACAAAAAGCAGTTGGACAGTAACTACACAACATGGCACAGAACACACAACCATAAACTGGAGATATTTGTTGAAGGTCACACTTATCCACAAATGTGATGGGCTGCAGAGTTCAACATATGGAAAGCTCACACTGGGCATGCTCACACACTTTGATAAATGAGACATCTTTCACACAACATGCCATGGGAAGGCTGAACTGGGCATGCTCACACACTTAGTCCAAATGTTCCTCTTAGCAACTGGGAAAACACACCACAGGATGCTCATTCCCCTTTCTAAACACTGATGATGTCAGCACCCTATAAGTATATCAGGAGAAAAGAAATCCTCCAGCAGTCCGAATAGCATGCTCTGTTAATGTGTCCATCTCTAGTGTCATAACATAGTTGGGTAGGGGTTTGAATCCAGCCAGTGTGTGTGAAAAAAACATTCCTTTCTGGCAACTGTGAAAACACACCACAGGATGCTCATTCCCCTTTCTAAACACTGATGATGTCAGCACCCTATAAGTATATCAAGAGAAAAGAAATCCTTCAGCAGTCCAAATAGCGCGCTCTACTAATGCATCCATTTCTAATGCCATAACATGGCTAGGTAGGGGTTTGAATCCAGTAAGTGTGTATGAAAAGAACATCACTTTTGGCAACTGTGAAAACACACCACAGGATGCTCATTCCCCTTTCTAAACACTGATGATGTCAGCACCCTATAAGTATATCAGGAGAAAAAAAATCCCACAGCAATCCAAATAGCGTGCTCTGCTAATGCGTCCATCTCTAGTGTCATGACATAATTAGGTAGAGGTTTGAATCCAGCAAGTGGTAAGTGTGTGTGAAGGGGCTAAGTGTGTATGAAAAAAACATCCTTTTTGGCAACTGGGAAAACACACTACAGGATGCACATACCCCTTTCTAAACGATATCACAATTAGTTATGGCTTTTGATTCCAGACATGTCACGTGTGTTTTGCTCACACAGAATGCCCATGTGTGCGGGTTGTTTCTCACAATAATGCATGACATCGATTAAACCAGTTATGGCAATGCACACATGATGTATGTGTGTGCCAAATACACATATGTACCTGTAACCTTCAATAGTTACCATGTGTGATGCCTGCCACATGTGAATACATGGTATTTGCACAGGGTAACATAATGACTGTGGTCTTCTGTGCAGGTGCTGCATGTGGGATGTGTATATACAGTGTGAGATGTAGATGCTATCAACCTAGTAGTGAGGGATACACACGTGGTCTGGGGCATATAGTCTACATGTTGTTGATGAACAGGTGCTGCATGTTTTCACCTGTTGTGGGAGTGGTAAGAAGTTGTTCCATAGCAATGCAGTGACCGCATGCTAAGAACCGTTCAGCTAGGGTGTTGTAGCTACAGTAATTCATTACCATTCAGTAATATGTCAGCATTCCTGGTGAGGGTCTGATGCCAACCAAGGTCAGGGTTCTACCAGCCTGTGTCACTTGCTCAGTGAGCCCTTCCATGTTCCCTATCATGTATCCCAGTCAGGGACATCACACATCAGCTGTAGTGGCATGGACAATGACTGAGTCATATGTGTCCATGCATCTGACTGACCTGTATGCTTGTGTTATGTGGTGGACCATAGTGCCCCATGAGCATATCACTGTGACCTTCACCTTGTCCAGCCTGGTGAGCATGACCTCACTGTACTGGACAATAAAAGTACCTAACACAACTGCAGCAGTAGTGTTGTATAGCTGTACAGACTGTGCTTGTTTGGCACACAGGATTTGTGTGCTATGTGTTATGCGTGCTGTGTTCAGGCCTAACGTATGCCTGTGTGCCAGCTGCAGAGGTGTCTGCCACTCAGGCAGGATGCTATCCTTAGGCTCCACGAATGGCCCAGTGTGTTTCCGTGCTTGTATTGCTGTCAGTGTAGCTCCACATCAGACTGGTATTGCAGTCACTGTAGTATTTCATGCCACCTGACAGGTTATGCCAGTACTGGGTTCAGAGTGCTTAGTCCACAGTTTGGCCATGTGTTTCCATCTCATACATGTGTTGTGCATCCATGGGTAGGGGATAGGGTTGACTGTGTACATGTGGCAGCTGTAACATTACTACATGACTCACATATTCCACAACTGCACCATAGAGGTGACTGACAACTGACCTTTGCACATGCTACCATAGTATTGAGATTGCATTGATGATTAACAGCACATAGGGCCAATGGTTAACAAGATACATAGGTCCATAGGTTCATAATAGGCTATCTGCCCTAGGGCATTTATACACCTAGCCAGAATGTGTGTGGCTTTCACCATGCATTGTAAATCTATCTTGCTATGCTCTTTTCCAAGGTTAGTATACTATGCCTCTGTCTGACAGTGACACATAAGTGATACCCAGGGTAAACCTACAATGTCACATCCAGTCATTAATATCCCTCTTGAAGATAGTCACTGAGTGACTCTGCCTAACCTCTATTGGGATAATATTCCAGAGTGAAGGGAGCCTCTGAGTTATGAATGTGTCCCTCCAGCATGTCCTATGTATATCACTCCTGAGGTTCAAGTCTTTCCAGCGTGTAGCCTGATGGGATCTGGATATTCTGAGGTGCAGCATGGCCATTAAGTCAGGGTTTGACATGGCTTTATATGTCAGGCACAGATTGCCTATGAAGAGGCAGTATGCCACTGAGTAGAGCTGCTGTTTCTTTAACCAGTCAGTATGTGGCATCTGTTTGAGCCCTTTGATCCTCTTGTTGAGGTACTTTTGTGGTCTTTCCAGTTGCTGCAGGTGTCTGGTAAGGTGCATGCCGACAGAGGCATTGTAGTCAATTATGGGCATGATGAGGGATGAGTAAAGAGGCACAATGTCCTCCCCTGATCTACATGTGAATCCCTTCATGATGATGTGGCCTATATAAAATGTTTTCCTAACCACTTTGGCCATGTTGTTGTCAAATGAGAGAATGCTATCAACTTGTGTACCCCAAGGTCCATAATTCCTTTGTCTGCACTTAATGGATTAACACATATGTGGTACTTTGTGGTCACTGTTTTTTTGACAAAGGGGATGACTATACACTTTTTGGCATTCAGCTTGAGGCCATGGCTGTGGCACAAGTCGTGTGTTTCCAAGAGGCTCTTTTGGAGGATGCGTGTGTTAGCTGGAGAGTTGATTATGGTGTCCGGTTTGCAGTCATCTGTGACTTGCTCAGCCACAGTACTTCCATGTTGGCCTGTACCTCTGATAAATATATACTGAACAAGACAGATCCCAGGGCTGAGCCTTGTGGGACACCACTTGTAACTGATTTTGAGGCTGACATGGCTCCAGCAATTCTAACCATGTGTGTTCTGCCCTTGAGCCACTGTGCAATATCTGTAGTGACATAGGGGTTAATATGTACACTGGTGATCTTTCCTAGAATGCACAAGTGGGGTATTGTATCAAAGGCTTATGCAAGGTCCAGGTAGGCTGTGTAGACCACCTTCCCCTTGACAGTGGCCTTGGTGACTGTTTCAAAGAAATCACACAGGTTTGAGAGGCAGGATCTGCCATTAACAAAGCCAAACTGTGTATGATGACGTGTCTGTAGGTCCCCAATATCTATATTTATGAGGTTCATGATGATCCTTGCCATAGCTTTGCAGACCAAGCTATTCAGACGTATGGGGCGAATAGTGTCCAGGATCCGTTAAGGCACCACCTGAATGTAGAGGGACCACTGTTGCTGTACGCCACTCTTTGGCCACATATCGTGTAGTAAGGCTGGGATTGAACAGTAGTGTTATGTCTGGGTGTAGCTCTTCTTGGGGTTCATGTAGGACACAGCCTGGGACACTGTCTGGTCCCATTGATGCAGTGTTTATTGCTTTGGAGATGGCAGCTCTTACCTGAGCATCTGAGATGTCAGGGGGGGGCAGCACTCTGCTGGGAGAAATATTTGCCCTTTTGGTGTGGAGGGGGGGAGAAGGTAGCAGTGAACCTGTCCACTAGGATGTTGGCAATGTCTGTGTGTTTGGTATTTCGTGTGACATCTTGGACTACCTCTGAGCATATCTGGGTATTACCACCCAGGTTCCTAACATAACTACAGAAAGCCTTGTGATTATCCTCAGTGTCTTGTGGAATCTTCTCTCAAAGATGGCCTTAGACAATCTTATGGGTGACTGTAGTTGTCTTCTAATACTCATCAGTGATGCCTTCACATTTTGGGAGTTTGTTGTATCATGTAGTAGCTTCACCCTTCTATTGTATAGTTTGTTTATGGCTGGTGTCCAGCACACAGGACGTCTGCCTTTGGAGGATTGGGTCTTGCTTTCATTTGGGATTGCATGATCCATGCATTCCTGAATGTGTCCATAGAATGCCTTTATACAGGTATCTGCAGTCTGGTCCATATTTTCAACAGGCCTGGGGGCTTTGAAGGTTTCCACATCATTTATGAGGAGTGTGAACATGCTTGACATGAGTTGTTGACTGTATTCTTCTGTGCAGGGGGTGGCCTTGGGATGTGAATATCCAGTGATATTAGTTTATGGTCTGATCTTACCAGTGAGGGATACACTTCTGGTCTGGAGCATAGAGTCCCCATGTTGGTGATGATCAGGTTCAGTATGTTTTCCCCTCTTGTGTGAGTGGTAACAAGTTGTTCCATAGCATATTGGTATATAAATTCCAGTAATCTGTGGGCTAGGGTGTTGGAGCTACAGTCATGCTCCCAGTCTATGTTTGGGTAGTTCAACCCACCCAATATAATGGTGTATGGACAGACCTACATATTTCCAACTGTTTTCAGGAAGGCCAAGTGTGGTTCTTGTGTTTGTGAGGGTGGTCTGCAGCAGGCTATATCCTGGAAGGCAGTTTTACCCATTGTTACCTGCATATGGATAGTCTCTGATGTTTGGTGCTTTGCCACCAACCTGGAGGTGTGGGTATCTTGGATGAATATCAATACACCCCCTCCTTTTGTGGTTTTGTGCAAGTTTTGGGCCTGAAAAGCATGGTTTGAGGTATAACTTGGTAGTGCTGGAGTGCTGTTGGTAGCCCTGAATCCGGTATCTGTTACTGCACAGATAGTGATGTTCCCCATGCTGAGGAATGTTTTGAGTGTGTGCATCATCAGGTGTAGAGTCCTGCAGTGGCATATATGACTGCTCACGTGGACAGATGCCAGGTAAGTCATATGCAAAGTGTCACAGGCAACGTACATGTGCACAGGAGAAACAGTGACATTCTGTCAAGTGAGACATGAACATACATATAGTAAGCTATGCAGATGTCACTAGGAGTCCACAGAAGCTGTGTAACTCTGCATGGCAGGTCGGATCAGTATTCCAGGGTAACTGCAAGGAAACATGCATGCAAACATAGCTACTGTAAGCAGGGCTGCATGTAGTCCATTGTACAACAAACAAGCTGTACCACTATCAGTAGGTAACAGTGCAAATGCTCACCAGCTGACATATGAATACCTATGTCACCAAAGGTGATACTTACCAGACCATGGACAGAAATGACATGGCCAGACACGCTGCATCCCACATGAACACATATCTCAAGCAACACAGACCTCACAATGTCAGTGTTCATAACAGGCACAGCCCATAAGGCCAAACACAATGTGTGACACACCTATAATAGGTGATGCCATAGTCAGACACACTGACGTCCCACCCTCCAGACTGAGCAAGATGAGGGTCACATTTAGCTACCTGTCGGGTGATAGAATGTGCCACATAACACAAGCACTCAGGTCACTCCACAGCAAGTACAAGTATGAGGCAGTCATTGTCCATGCTGGTGTGAACAACCTGAGACGTACCTCCCTGGACCACATGGAAAGAGACACAGAGGAGCTCTTACATCACCCTCTCAAACTCAGGAATTCCACACAGCCTTCATGATGACACAGGAGAGTATAGATTTCTCTGCAAACACCATCATACTGGGTGACGTCAACTACCCAAACATAGACTGTGAACATTACTCAAGCCACAATACCCAAGCTCTAGGGTTCCCATAGTTCAGAAACTCTTTAGCTATGGAACAGCTAGTCAACATTCCCACAAGAGGGGAAAATATACTAGACCTGATCATCACAAACATGAGTACAAAATGCTCACCACTTGAAGTATATCCCTCATTGTTGCAATCGAACCATATACTAATCACACTGAAGTACTGGATCCCCCACATATGCAAACCTCAAACACATCGATGTGTGTGTGGGAAATGCCCCTATTAGCAACTGTGACAGTACACTACAGGATGCAGATTCCCCTTTTGAAACACTGATGATGTCAGCACTCTATAACTATATTACCTGAATTAAAGTTCTCCAGTAATTCGTATAGCGCGCTCTGCTAATCCGTCTTTTTCCTGTGTCATGATATAGTTAGGTAGGGGTTTGAATCCTGCAAAGGGAATGTATGTGTGTTAATATGAGTGGGGTTTGTGGGAGTGCATAATGCTGTGAGGGAAAAGTGCCTTTTGCCAACTGGGAGAACACTCTACAGGGTGCACATCCCTCTTCCTAAACACAGATGATGTCAGCACCCTCTAAGTAAAGCATTAGAAAAAATTTCTCCCACTAATGCAAATAGCACACTCTGCTAATGTGTCTGTTTCTAGTGTCATTACACAGTTAGGTAGGGGTTTGAATTTTGCAAATGAAAAGTGTGTGTTTTAGTGTGAGTGGGGTTAGTGTGTGTGCACAATGCTGGGGGTGGGATGTGGCTTTTGCCAAATGGGGCTATGCACTGCAGGGTGCACATTTTCCTTAACAAACAGTGATGTTGACAGCACCCTATACAAACAACATGACAACAGACAACTGCCAGTACTCAGTATAGTGCTACATGCTACTGTAACATGCACATGTACCAGAATATACCTAGATAGTGTTTTGAAACCTGAATGTGGCAAGTGTGTGGATGTGGGATGTTTCTGTGTGTGCATTTCCATATGGAAAACATGTTTGATGTGGCAATTAGGGCACCACAGTACCTGATGCACATTACACTTTTAAACTAATGAGGTTGCCTGCACCCTATGAGTACAGGTAGAGAGGAGGAAATCTGTAGTAATCCACATAGCGCACTTTTCAAATGTGTACCTGTCATGTATTGACAGCTACTCATGTAGGGTAATAAATAATGGAAATGGCAGGTGAGCATGTGCATGTGTGGGGGTAGCAGGGTGTGTGTAAATGCATGTGCAACAGAACAGATACATATAGCTGAATCTACAATACAGCACATGATGCACATTCACATAGTCAATGGTAGCATGTGATGGTGTGCAGCTGGTACACTTTGGTAAGTAGTATGGGTGCAGATAACAATTCAGGGCATTCATACAGTTACTGCAGCAGGAATGCTGGGATATACACACAATCATAGTGGAACAGTGAACAGTTACCAACATGTTACTACTTATACACATCTATGTAGTCACCCTGTGCATCAGCAACGTGTTTACCTTTTCCTGCACTGATGTTGTAGTATGCAGGAGGTGGGACAGTGTCATCATATGCACAGGGTGTGGGTTAGGTATGCCCAAGCCAGCCACTGGTACCACCAATTGACATGTATGTGTATGTGTGTTTGTGAGGGGCAGCAGTACAGGGTGGACCCGTGTTGGTGCAGTGTGTGTGTGTGTGTATGTGTTTGCCCTAGGTGTTAAATTTCTGCATTTGTGTAAGCATACACACACAGTCCCACATAATGGCTGCCATGTACAGGGTTTTGTGGACAGCCACAGACTGCACCTGTCAGGTCATCCAGATCAGTGTCTGTGGGCACGGACACGGTACCTGTGCCTGGCAGGGGTGCTATGGACCGTATCCGGTACTAACCCAGACTGGGTACTGTCATCAGAAGCGGGGGTGTGTTGACTGGACACAGTTCCCTGTTGGGACAGTCCAGAGCCACATGCACATGGTCTCCTGGGGTGTCCTGATGACAGCACTGACCCAGCATTGCTGGGGCTGATGCTGGCACTTGAGGTGCGTGAGTGGGCCTGTTGTCGTTCGCAGCCACTGCCAGCTGGTGCTGTTGCCGGCATACAGCCAAGTCGACGTCGCAAACGCACACCATCACCCTGGCCCATGGACATCTGGTTGTGGAGCAGCTGTTGTATGTCCCCACAGCGTCTGTCAACGACATCTGTGAAATTACAAATAGCATTCGCAATGTCACCCATGCCGTCTGTCATGGCTGTGCGACATGCTCTCAGCTCCCTCAGACCCTGTCTGGTGTACCTTTTCATACGCGCCTGTACCTGCATGACAGCCCGAAACATAGTGGAGGTTGACATACCTCCTTGGGCACGTCGGCCAGAGGCAGTACGGCCACGGATGCCCCCACGAGAACCCATGGGCGACTGTCTGCGTGGTACCATTGGAGGACCCTGCTCATGGCTGCTTTGTGGGGATGCATGTACCACAGGTACCACATTACCCTGATCTATGCCCAATGCATACTGTCCATCACCTAGGGACAATGGTGACAAAGGATGTAACGGCAGGATGACTGTGCGCATTGAAAGGGTTGACAGCTGTGTACTGTCAATTGGCTGACCAATGGTGGACCCAGACACACCTTCCTGCACCATTATAGACATTTCATCATCATCAGTACCTGGGGCACAAGATTCAGGTTCCCTGCTGCAGGTCACCAGAGCAACACCAGAACCTACGGGAGGAAAACAGGGAACACAGATTATAGTATCAACACATATTTTACAGTGATGCACTTCAATACTAATGCACACATTCAGAAATGGACACATGCACTCATGGACACACACACACACATGCACACATGGGCACAGGCACACTTGCACACATGCACACCCCACAGTACACACACACATCAGTACTGAGTTATACTACTGTTACTAGTGTTAATCTGGGTATTGCAGGTATTATTAAACACACTCACCAGCATGTATACTACAGAGTTACACTACTCTTACTAGTATTATAAATTGTTTTTCAGGTAATGTTAAACACACTCACCAGCATGTATGGCCTGCCTTGTTGCTAGATGGGAGGGACCTGGAAATATGAAGAAAGTAATGTCAGTGGGCACAAGTGTGCCATTTGTTTTGCATATGATACAGTACAGTAGTACACCAGTTCCCTTATACACATCAGCTGCTCATAATGTCAGTATCACACATGCACAATTACATATCATGATGACAGATACATACCACGTGCACACCTTATGCATGCATGAAGTAACAGTGTACGGAACAGTCATATGTACATACAAGGAGTTAACTCTAATCTCACCCTTACCTCTCTTCAAACAACAAATCAAACTGTACTTCCAAAACCACTGGCTTTGTTCTTGTAGTACTCAGGCTAACTTCCTCTCCCACCCTCTCTTTACCTTTAACCCCTCATTGTGCATAAAACTAGCTTCTACCCTGTTTCTTTTCCTTGCTGTCCTTCTATGCTCTGACCTACTTCTCCCATCTCTCCCACCTCCTCTTGACTGTCTTCCTTCTTTTCCTCTCTTCTCGTCTTGACTCCTGCCTCTTCCCTATTATTTTATCTTTCATACTCCTTCTACTTCTCTACCCTTCTGAGCTTTAACTGTTATCTATATGGCTTTTGCCTTATTGCATAACCTTTATGTTTTAGGTAAGATTGCTTTGAAACCGACAGAACATTGTGTATGAGTTTAAACTGTTTGAGTTCCTTAAATGTATGTTGATTTTATTAACAAGTTGATGCACGCTCGGTGTCTTGCTGCTGTGTGGATCCAACCTCCATCATGATGTACGTCTGATGCTGTTGTTGTTCTGGGGCTGGATCCACAACACTTAGCAGTAGCCCCTCCTGTCTGGTGAGGGGGGGGTGTGGCCACCCCCCCACCTGTGGCAACCTGTTGCCTGCGGATATCTGCAGCATGCTGGCGGACATTTCTAATCAAATCACTGCAGTGATGTCTCACCTGCTCATATGTCCTATCATGCATGCCAACATCATTTATCCTGCTGACAAGGTTTTGCCACAGTGCAGACCTCTCCTGCTGATTCTGGGTGGTGCGTGAAAACAGGATGTCATAGTCATGCACCAGGCTCTGGTGGATCACTTCGTCCTCTGCAGCAGAGTAAGCAGGGTTCCTTTTCGGAGCCATATTTCCCTGGAAAAGTACACAAACAGGTTATCAGCAGAGTATGTCAGCAATATATGGTACACATTCTATACAGGGAGTATTAAATTGTACGTATTACTGCTTGGTTGTAACTTGATTAAAGTGTAGCTATCATTTAAGTCTTTTGGATTAAGCACTTGGCCTTCAGACCAGTTGTTTTACATTAGGGAGGTTTGTGGCAAGCACTGTGGTGGCAGGACACATAGCTTTCATCCTTCTAAGTTGGGAACTGCTGATTGAGAGCCCAGTGTCCAAGTGTATTAGTTCTGGTATAAGCAGTTGGCCTTCAGGCCAGTTATTTAACATTAACAAGCTTTGTGGTCTGCACTCTTGTGTGAGAATAGGCTGTACTCTGCCATTCATAGCTGGGAACTTCTGGTTTCAGGTTTATAGTGCCTGCATATTTGAACTGTATCTTACTGACATTGGTACACCTTGTTTGCTGTAGCATACACTACATCCAAGCCTCCTGAATCTAGCTTTGTTTATATGCTTGTTATTTGTTAGCTTATTATTTCACTGGTACGCTACTTCCACATAATACACAGCTTCTCAGCACTTCTGTGAATCACTAGTGATATCTGCATTGCTTACTGTACATATTTCCTTGTTACACTTGACAGCAAGTGACTGCTTGTCGTTTTTGCATTTACTTAATTGTAACACATTGCACTTAAGTTACCTGGCACTTGCTCACTGAAGCTATTATATCAGTCAGCAGTAGTAAGTAATATCAATACACCCTCACTCCCCACTGGACCTTGTTTTCAATTATTACGGAATTCACAATAGTATTTTAGCATGTCCAAAGGTCAGTTGTCAATCTCCTCTCCAGTCCAGCTGGTGAATGTGGTAATCCAGAGGCAATGTTATAACAGCTGCATGTACACAGACAACCCCCTCCTCCTAACAACAAATTCAAACACATGTGAGTGATGCAACCATATACCAAACTGGAGGCTAGGCTCTCTCTACTCAATACTGCCATAACCAGTCAGGTGGAGAAGGAAACCACACTCACAACAATTCCAGTCTCACATAGACCTACCATGACAACAAAACAAGCACATAATCACACAAAAACTTACTCAGAGGCTCAGAATACAGATCTGCCTAAGCAGCAGAGACCTCCAAAGCAGACACCCAAGCAACCACTACCACAAAAACAAACACATGCAACACATATCTCACAAAGCCAATGTGCTGAACACTCACAGCCCTTAACAGTAAACAACACACCTCATACACTTGTAATAGGTGCCTCTATCATCAGGCACACTGATGTCATGTTCACCAGGCTTAATGAGGAGAGGGTCACAGTGTGCAGCCTGTCGGGCACTACGACCCGCCACATAACACAAACACTCAAGTAACTCCAAGGCAAGTACAAGTATGACTCACTCATTGTCCATGCTGGTGTGAATGACCTGACACATACCTCCCTGGACTACATGACATGAGACAGAAAGGAGCTCTCTGAGCATGTAGCCCAAGACAGTATGACCCTGACCTTGAGTAGCATCTTACCCTCACCAAGATTGATGCCACAATATCAAGGCAAGATGATCACTTTCAACAATTGACTGAAGTACTGGTGTCATTCACAGGTGAGCCAATGCCTGTCAGCTTGGGATGATATGCTATACAAGCCATGATGCTTTGCTAGGGACAGCTTGCACCTATCACCCCTGGGCTTTTGGATTTTGGCAAAGGCTCTTGCTACACCCATAGTGCCTTTAGCAGGCAAGGCTCATAAGGCAAACCCACATCCATACGTATCACAAAGGATGAGGAACTAAGAGTAATGCTACTCAACACCAGAAGTCTAGACCTCAAGATACACACACTCAAAACTCTACTTAGCATTATGGACATCAATATCTGTGCAGTAACAGAAACCTGTTTCAGGTTTCCCAGGAGCACACCAGCACTACCAAGTTATACCTGTTACCATTCTTGTCGGCCCCAACACTTGGACCAAACAACAAAAGGAGGGGGAGTATCAATATTCATCAAAGATTCCCACACCTCCACATTGGTGGCAAAGTATCACATAGGTGTTAAGCCATTAAGTACAGAAGAAGTAATTGGGGACCTGGGGAACACACTTGATAGCAATCTGTCATTTGTAAACCACATGGCCAAAGTGGATTGAAAGACATTTTATATAGCCCAGCTAATCATGAAGGGATTCACATGTACAGCAGGGGAGGTCATTGTGCCTCTTTACTCATCCATCATCAGGCCTATAATTGAGTACAGTGCCCCTTATAGGATGGACCTAACCAGACACCTACAGCAACTGGAAAAACCCCAACAGTACCTCATCAAGAGGATCAAAGGGCTCAAACAGATGCCATATGCTGCCCAGTTAAAGAAAATCCAGCTGGACTCAGTGGCATACTGCCTGTTCAGAGGCAATCTGTGCCTGCCATATACAGCCATGTCCAACCCAGAAGTAATGGACATGCTGCACCTCAGGAAATCAAACTCCCATACAGCCACATGCTCAGGAGACCTGAACCTTAGCACTGACATAAATAGGACATGCTGGAGGGACATATTCCTAACCCAGAGGCTCCCTTCACTCTGTAATGAACTCACAGTACAGGTTAGGCAGAGTCCCTCATTGACTCTCTTCCATAGGAATCTGGATGAGTGGATGGAGATCATAGTTGTACCCGGGTATCACTTCTATGTCACTGTTAGACAGAGGCACAGTATACTAACCTCGGAAAGGGCATAGCAACATAAATGTTAATTGGGTGGCAAAAGACAAACACATTCTACTAGGCTTATCAATGCCCTTGGGCAAATATCCTAGTATGAACCTATGAACCTATGTGTACTGCTATAGTACTTCTGCCATATGTTGCATGTGTGTGTGTTGTGGGGGATGCGCAGGTAATGGCCAGATATTTCTGCACAGGCAACACGTCTGAAACACTCTGGGTGTTCATCCCTACATACTGTATGTGTGTTGCCATCCAACCCTGTGATGTGGACACACATTACTCAGCCTGGATATACATATCCCAACAACACCACAAGCACAGTACACTACCTTGCTATGTATGTATGTAATTACACAGTTATTCACTAGTTAGGACTGTGATGTTATCCATGCAGCCCACTGGGCCAGTGGAAGCCACAACACACACTGCTGGCCCCTTTGCAAAAGTTTACCACAGACATCCCACATAGTGCATGTAATGTGCACACACATATCTAACCCAGACCGTATGCACACCACTTATTTATCCTGTCCAGTGGACTACAGATACAGGCACATTGTATAACAATAGCAGGAGGCTACTGCAGCACAGGCCAGATTCACATGAAGGCAAGGCATCTGTGGTCAGCAGTGGTAAGATGCTTCACATTCACCAAATGCACAGATATTGGCAACATTGTTGCAGACAGTTTAGGTGCAGGTATCCCCCCCCATTCTCCTACACAAGTGGAATTAGTTATCACAGATGACTGTAACCTCCCTATCATCTCACATGTCCAGGTGAGGGCCACCCTCAACATTGCAGAACACACAGCATCACTGTTACAAAATGGTATCCCTGGATGTGTGATACGTTCACCCCTAGAGGACATAGCACCACATTACAGACTGATATTAAACCCTGGCCATACTACAGGATATGTACCTGAACAGTTCCATACATACACAGTGGTCCCACACCAATGAGGAGGAACCTCTACTGACCCTGGGAACTACTGCATCATATGCATAACTGGCCTTGTGTTCTAAGCTATGGAAGTTTTAAGTATGGACAACATGTACAGCAATATTACATATGTATATATATCAGGACTATGTACACACAACCTATCTCATGGACATACCTATAGATAGTGAACTATGATACATTTGGAGGTTTCACAGTAAACACAGTATTAACCTGCTACTTTGCATTACCTGTGTTTGTGTCAGCTGTTGCTGTGTCAGTGGTGCTACTTGCTGTTTGCTGCTGCTGCTGCTGGTTTTGTTGCTGGCTGTCTTTATTTCTTTTTTTTTTCTCTCTCTGTCTCTCTCTCTCTCTTTCTCTGTCGGTTTTGTGCAATGAATGTATTGCATGTGTGGAGTGTGAGTACTGGATGCTTTTGTAGGTATCTGCATAGGTCCATGTGATGGCCTCTGCACCAATTGTAAGGCAGCATTTGCTAATTGCATGCAGCCAGTTGTGTACTGATTGCATGTCTCACTGTGATTTCAGGACAGTGCTATAAAAGTGTATGTGAGATAGGCATTGCCCTTTCAGATTGTAAGGGCATGGACCATGCTGGTATGCTGTCGAAAGTGTTCTGTGAGTGTGAAGGTTAGTACGTCTCTTATGCTTCATGCTGTGTTGTAAATTCAGGTTGCTGTATTTCTCTCACCTGTTCCCTGTAGTGAGTGTGTATGCATACTGACACCTACAACTATATTTCATATGTATTGATATATATATATATATATATATATATATATATATATATATGTGTGTGTGTGTGTGTACATATACATACTTTCATATATGTACATTAGCTGACATTATTGGGTACAAGCTAACAATTAGCAGGGCTGTTTCTGTTAACACTAAACTAGTATGGGAATCCAGTAATTGGGACAGTAAAAGTCTGCCTGACATGCTTTGGGTAGTACACATCCTATATTGCCTTTATCTTCATTCCTACTATTACATATTCTACTTATTTTAGCACTATATTCCTGTATGAGAGTCATGGCTTACTGGTAGGTCATACAGACTAGTGTTACAATGGTCTTGTGGTAGGGCCTACTAGTATGCTTTTATTTTGCTTTCAAATTGAGTACAGGGCCATCAATCAAAGTGTTGGAGGCACCTTTAAGCAGTTAAAGGGGTTAGTAGGTCTCACAGGAGTCAGGCTGTGTTGCAGATTCTGGTTGCTGCATTTATCTTCACTGTTTCCTGTAGTGAGTGTGTATGAATACTGACACCTACCACTATATTTCATATGTATTAATATATATATATATATATATATATATATATATATATATATATATATATATATATATATATATATATATGTGTGTACATATACATACCTTCATATATGTACATTACCTTACATTATTATGTACAAGCTAACAATTAGCAGGGCTGTTTCTGTTAACACTAAACTAGTATGGGAATCCAGTAATTCGGGCATTAAAAATCTACCTGACATGCTTTGGGTAGTACACATCCTATATTGCCTTTATATTGATTCCTACTATTACATGTTATATTTATTTTAGCACTCTTTTCTTGTATGAGCATCATGGCTTAGTGGTAGGTCATACAAACTAGTGTTACAGAAGTCCTGGGTTTGAGACTGACAGTGGGAGTTTGTTTTTCTTTTGGAATGAGTACAGGACCTGTCAATCAAAAGTGCCAAAGGCACTTTTAAGCACTTAAAACCAGGTCTGCGCTTGTTTGCATGGAGCTCACGCATGCGCACTGGCGGTGAGCTCCACGCACACAAGCGCACACCCGCGCTATTTTCTTTGAAAGAAAAGAAAAAGGGGTGACAGGAAAGTGGTGAAAAAGGGGTCACAAAGAGGGTAAAACAGTAGGGAAACAAGCTTGGAATTTGCAGGAAGGATGTAGGTGAGGCCCATAGCTGCCCATGTCTTTCTCAGCAACAGCTGTGCATTTGTATGCAATTTGGTGTGACATTTGGAACCTTCCACCCCTGAGAGAGGTGTCCGGACAACATTAATACCTGTTGTACAGCCAATTGTAATTAACAGTTTTGATGTCCAGCAGACATGTGTGCAACATGGACAGCTATGTATGGGGCGTAACTTTTTGTGGGTACAGAGTGCCCTTTTTTTTTTATCAGGTGAGAGTGGTATGTCAGGTGAGGTAGTCGGTATAGCTGGGGAGGTAGGTTGGGTAGGTTAACAGACAAGACAGACAAGACGCATACAGGGGCGGTGTATGACACATGTGGGGGGGTTACATAATTGACGGGGACGGAGGTTGGGATATCCAGGGCACATGAGCCCACAGATGGCAACAGTGGAACTGATATCCCCACTCATAGGCAGTTGCCACTGTTCCTTCACAGCCCAGGACAGGGCTGTGCTGGGGGCTGTGCAGGCGGGACAACAGGCATGCCTGTAAGCTGTGCCACCCGGGCCTCAAGCTGGCATAGGGGCCCAAGAACAGAGTCTTGGATCTCCCTTTGCACCACAGACCGGACACCTTGGAGGGTGAGTGGACGAGCTCCTCTGGCCACGCTTGCAGAGGGGGGACGGGCCCCATCCCCTGCAGCGCTTCCACCCGAAGGTGGCACAGGGCCACTGGAGGAGGGTCCAGCCTGGGCACTAGTGCCAGGTGCAGTCGCCAGCTGAGGTGGGAGAGGTGGGTCTGCTGGGACCTGCCTTCCCAAGCATTCTAGGTTTGTGAGTATGTTATGTTAGTTTGGGTTATTGGCATATTATTCCATTCAAATTAGTTGTAACAGCATGCATTGGTATTCCCATTAAACAAACACCCAGATATTAACACCATTGAACAACGGGCATATCAATATCACATGCATTATTTGAACGGAAATACACAATCAAACAACATGCAGGGTTGATTAATGGCAACAGGCCATGAGGTTTGCAGGTATGAACAGGGCACATGCAACAACAGACATGCATATATTTTTGAAGCAGGACAAATGTCCATGGTTAATGAAATGTTCACATACCAATATTTAGTGAGTGTTTTAATTTGCAATTATAGGGTTGGGTGGAGAAAGAAAATGATGACACATTCATAAATTATACATTGATATACATTTGTAATAGAAACACAATTAACTTGTGGGTGATAGTTTCTAAATGATTTTTAATTGACCGTCATGCTAGACCTGTTACAGATACATCACTATCCTAGTTATTTTGAATTTGATCAGATACATCATCCTGCTACACTTTGATGACAGAGCAGGGGACAACTATGGATGTTTAGTATGTCAGACAATCATTCATTCTATCTGCAAATTGTTGACTGTCATCACCATATACAGATTTTGGCCTGAACATTCAAGATTCAGACACACTGAAATCAGTTTGGGATGTTAAGTTTTAATTCCCACATGCATTTAGTTCTGTAGAACCACACTGAAGCTTATATATTCAGGAGTTATTACTACTTTATTCATTGATACATGACCCTTTCTGTCACTCTCACACATCCTGCAATTTCACAGTTCAGGTTGGTACTTCTAGGCTTTGTTCACATATTAGACCTGTGGTGATTCCAACATTTTCCAGCAGCCTCACTTCTGTCATGATTCAGCATTTCAACAGGGGATATATCTCACATGTGATTACCTCAGATTCTGAAGCTGTACTCTTGAGACTAATGCAGGTTATACTACATTTAATTAATGGTGGGACATCTGTATTACAGCACTATTTATTTCTATCAATTATATTTCCATTTACACTTGCATACTGATGAACTTGTTGCAGCCATACCTGCAAACTTTCACTTGTTGCTTGCACATTATATTACTTTTAATCAATACACTGCAGTGTTCTGCTACATGCTACACTATAATATTTATTTACAAGTACTAGGTGGGGTTACTAACCTGCATGGAGGTGCAGCCACGCCAGCCTGCTGTCATATGCCCGTCGATTCATAGAGCGGACACCTGCAGCTGTAATACAAAATGAGTAATATTGGACTACACATCTCCATGGTATCAGCTAGTTGAATTCCTTACATACATAAGTAAAATGTAACTTACTCAGTAGTGGGGCGTTGGGCATATCCCGGGCCTCCTGGATCCATTGGGTCAACTGGTCTTTACGTCGCTTCAGGTCCGCATGGTGGTGATGGACCTGCTCACCAGTACGTGGAATCCCAGTAGCACTAGTGAGATCATGAGCCAACTGGTCCCATGCCTCCACCTTGTACGCTCCCCATGAGACCTGGCCCTGCATGAGTTGGGCCTCATGATGGTGAACTACGAGCCAGACCATGTATCTGGACTCCTCAACGTCCCACCGCTGTGCTTCAAAGCAACGTCCCTCACCTACTCCACTCATTCTGCCTGCAGGTGTATTCTACAATCGTTTATGCTGTGTATTCCCGCCTATGGGGCTTATATATGCCGATTTTCCCGCACATTGCTCTGATTGGCTGTTTTGGAATTCTATCTACTTCACAGAAACTGCTTTCTCATGCTCCATTTTGGATTATATCCTATATATATGCTATTTCTGCATTTCTAAGTACTGCTGTCATGGCTCAGTGGTTTAGTCCCTTGACTCTAGTGCGTGGTATCTTGGGTTCGAATCTGACCACTGATTTTTAATTTTCATGACTGTCTAGAAATGAGTTGAGGACCTGTCAATCAAACATGCCAAAAGCACTTTTAAGCACTTAAAACCAGGTCTGCGGAGCTAACGCATACGCACCGGCAGTTAGCTTGTGGGCGCGCCACGCATCTCCACGCAAACGGTGTGCGCTCGATTAAACCATAATTGGCTAGTAACACACATGTTCAGCTAAGCACAGCTAGTTGCACACGGTTTGAGCCTGTTAAACCGGTGCTTAGCTACGGGCAAGCAATTTGCAGCCTTTGAAACACTACTCAGCTACGGGCACTCTGTCTCACAGCAGCTTAGCTATCACTACATTTCTAAATAGTTTTATTATTGTATTACTTGAAATATATGCTCCATTTCATTCCATTTTATAAAAGGAAATACTTTTACATTTGTACAATACTGTCAGGGGCCTTTTTAGTGCTTATTTACAAAAAAAAAAAAAAAGGTTGTTGTATGGGCTCGAACCTTGTCTGCCTGCTGTTCAGCCGACAACTCTACCGCTATGCTATTACTTCTTGGCTTACTTTGCATATTTAGTTCTTATATCCTTTTCCACTGATTGCTAACTGCAGTTGCGCTAGTAGCACACCCGCGCACACGAGCGCACACAGTAGCAAACATTTACAGGGTTTAAAAAAAATAAAACAGTTTTTATTTTCATTTTATAACATCTGTTCACTTTTTACATTGCTGGTCTGTGGGGGCATGTGATGTGTAGTGTGTTTATTCACATTTCCATGGCCTCTCTCGTGGCTGTTTACTTTCAGCCATTCTAGACTTCCGGGGGCATGTCCACTTGCAGGGCTTAGCCTATGGACACGCCCCCTACTGTCTTACACGGACCGTGTAAGAGTTACGGTGTGATTCAGCATGCCTCATGCACCTCATGCATATGCATGACATGCTGACATCACACCGTTTAACTGCAGCCTCCGTGTAAGAGTTATAACTCTTACACGGAGGCTTCCTGAATCTGGCCCATTAACTTTTAAACTTAAGAAAAGTGCTGTGTTTTTTATTACCTGCCCTGTAGTCAGTTTGTCTCTATGAAAATTTAAGAACAAAACATTCAGCTGACCTCAGCTACAGACTTTTCAATTTACATGGAATTTGCTAAAGGAAAACTTTTCATTACATTTAGTGTTCTTTTATTTACTTACTTACACAAAAACACAGTTTTAGATTAAGCCAAGGGCATTAATCCAGACATTTGCCAATGCAAAAATAATAGAAGGCATATCAACTCTGCATATATTAAAATCAGTACATTTTTACATCCCATCCCCCACTTCAACAACACAAGATTACAGCAAATTAACTTAAACATACATTTATACAGCCTTTCTTTTCTTTTTACATTGTAGTGCCTACATTTCTTAAAACCAATAAAAAGAATGAAAAAAGTATTTGTTTTCTTTAGTGTCTTTATCTCATACAATAACTGAAAATGCTTTACTATGTAATATGCAATTTATATCATGAAATGTTATGAACAAAAATTGTTTTACTTACAGTTACCTTTTTCTCTTCCCTTCAGTGTCCTTCCAAACATTAAGATGTTTAACAAAGTCAACAAAAGTCCAGTCTTTCCATTTTTTTCTTGTAAAGCCATATTTCACAAATGTGATTAATCTCACATTTCTTCACTAATTTCAGTGTTGATGGTCTTTTTCCTGTTCATTTCCATCCCCCAATCCCAGGTGCTGGTTCAAGTCCAAGCTACTCCCAATTGCTCTAATCAACCCCTGTGATTTTTTGTTTCTTTCCATCAAGCATTTTCCTTTGGAACACTGGAAAATGTTTCTCTGGCATAGTCTGTCTATGAGCTGTGTTATTAGAAGAATGAGAAACAGCATCCCCTTCTGTTTGATGACTCATTTTTGGACTAACTTTTGTACTTCCTCCTTATCCTCTTCTGCATCAAAAAATGACTTTGATCCTCAAGAAAAAATATTGTTAAGACAGCTGGGTGCAGCATTGTGAATCTCACACTTGTCTCTCAACAGTTACTGATTTCTAGGATAATTTTTTCTTTCTCTTCTGCCTGGTGTACAGTGAATAATCATTTTTAACAAACACTATACTGTCTCCAATTTTTAATACTTTTCCCTTCTGTCACAGTTTTATCAGGATCAGCCCTTTTTGCTGATCTGATTGCATGCTTTCTCATGACCATATTTGGAACATACACACAATGTGCCTTTTCAATTAACAAATGCTGCTGTTAAACCCCAGTCCAGTTGCTTATTTCATGAAATTAATAGTATCTGTCCCTTCCAGTTTCTCTGAAATGAATCATGAATAGAGGTAATGGTAAATACAGGAATTTTCATGGCACTAAAAGCAGAGAGGGAGACCAGACTGGGGTGCTCTCTTTCCCTAGGTCTATTCAGTCTAGTCATAGAAGAGCTGGCAATTAAATTAAAAAAAAACACACATGGAGAGAAGAACAGGAGTGCAGACTGGGTTCCTAATGTACATAGATGACTGCATGCTTATATCAGAGGAGGATGAGACAGCATAGAGGAAATTAACATTTTTAGATGTAACCAGAAAAAGACAATGGTAGTTAGGATAGGAGAAAGAAAGGAAGGAGTGGGACATATTCAGGTCAGGGAATACCCCAAATATTTGAGAATATATTTGGACCCCACTAAATGATGCAATGGAAAAGAACTTGCAGAAGATGAGAGAGAAAATACAGGGGATAAAGTAGAAGGGAGGACACAACTAGGTAGAATCAATATGGTTAGAATTATGTTTTCCCAGTTGTAGCACTTGTACCAAGAAAAAAAAAAAAAAAACAGAAAACTAGTAGTCTTAAAACTTTGTTGATGAGCACAGTCACAATAATTTCCAAAAAATATGAAACCCAGGTAGAGTTCCAAAGCAAAAAACCTTTATTTGTCACAAACAAGTGATCCATTGTAAAAAAAAATAATAATAAATCAGACATACTTTACAATATTAAACATACCAGCTTTTATACACTTATAAGTAGATGTGGAAAATATATGCATTGTTTAATTTTAAACCAGCCTATTCCAGGCAAACAATATAAACAGGGCCATAAATGTGCATTTAATTTTAATATTCTTAAATGCACTTTTACAGCCCCATTTATATTGTTTCGGAAAGTAAATTGTTTTACAACTTCTACCATTTGCCTTAGATCTAAAAGATGTCTTTGTTTATGTATTTTTTACAGGGAGATGCTAAAAGCTACCTCAATTGTTGTTTTTGAGCCTAGGAACTGAATTCAGATGACAAGAAATGATGTCATGCTGCAAGTATCCCAGTAGCAATATTTGAAATATTAATTTAAGATGTCTCTGAGAGTGAGACTGAGCATTTTGTATTTGTCTTTGACCTAACAGCATCAGCTGGCAAACCCATTCCTCACATCTGTCTTGCTTGGCTCTGTAAGTAAGTTAACTAGGGTACAGTAATTTCTCTCAGATTCAGTAAGGAATAAAGTAGATTAGTTTAGATGTTTTCTGCATTTATTTGAGACTGTCTTGCAATAATGTTTTAAATATTTCCTGTGATTTTGAACTCTGAAGTTACTGTGATGATTTGCTGAGTATTTTCTTGTTCTTTTATTATTTATTATATATATATTTAAACATATATTTGTAGCTGTTTGTGAGACATATTTAAGCTCTTAGAGTACTTGCATATCTATTTGGTGACACTGTGCAGGCCATCCCTAATAGCCTTGCTCTTGGTCAAACTACCCTTTGGATTAATAGTAACATTACACAGTAGGATTGGACAACCTTTGTTAAGGGCCTTAAAGTAGCTAAGTAGTGGCTGGTGGTGAAAACTACTTTATAGTCTGGGCAGAAGGGGTGTAGCTAGTAAATCTGTGCCAGCCTTTCCTGTGTGTGTGTGTGTGTGTGTGTGTGTGTGTGTGTGTGTGTGTGTGTGTGTGTGTGTGTGTGTGTGTGTGTAAATCAAACCTCAAAGTGTGTGTGTGTTAGCTACTTGGGCAGGGACATGAAGCACTAGTTGGACAGAGAGGATGCTGAAGGTCTTGGTTTGGCCACTCAGCCCAGATCCCAACCCTATAGCTTGTGCCAGTGGGGAGTCTTACTAGGGATCTGGAGAAAGAGGGAGAAACCAGCCCCAGATCGACTGTGGTCTCTGTCTGCTCTTAAGGGAAATTGCACTTTACTGTGTGTGTACTAGTCATCTTCCCAGTGTGTACATCCCCCACTGTTGCCAGTGGTGAGGATTAAGGCTCTTTGATTACTGGACCAGTGCTGGGGTGTCACGAGGTGGATAGAAAATAAGGGAGTGACCAAAAGTCAAAAGGAGTAAGGGAAAATAGGATGGTGGGAAACATGTAAGACAAATGAATGAGGAGGCACTAAAGACATTAGGCAGCATGGTATGGGAACAAGGGAAAGAAAGACAAATAGGCAGAATGAAGATTGGGCACTCTCATAGGGAAGAAACAAGTGGAAATTAGAAAAAAGGGTAGATAAGAAGGGAGCAAGAGTTAATGGTGGAAGAGGTAGGAGAACAGACTGTTTTCAAAATCGTACAGAAATGAATAGAGGAATTTGGATTAATGCAAAACATGCAGAGAAAAGGGCCAGAGGAGAATAAACCCAGGAAAAGAAAAGAAAAGAAATGTGAGAAAGGAAAGGAGAGCTCCACTAGAGAGATGGGGGAAAACAAGAAAAGTAAAAGCATATTCATTTATGAAGATTGGGTGGAGAAACTAGTGGAAGCCAAAAAAGAGAGAGCTAAGAAAAGGATGGGTGAAGGAAGAAAGGTGGCAGACCAGGAAGCTGAATGGCAAGACATCCTCAAAATAACATTGGAGATTCAGAAAATACATGGAGTGGGAGATTAGATTCCGACATTAGTTTCACGTCTCCAACTAAACTCAAATAAGAACCTTATAATCATTGCTGTCTACCTACCTCCTGCAAACAATACCTTTATAATAGACAACCTACTTTGCTGGGCCTCATCTACATGCAATCAGAAAACAATAATTGTAGGTGATTTCAGCCTACACTGGGCAACCTGTGATTCTAGCAATCCTACTAACTTCATAAACCTCTATAGTTTCTCTCAATTAATCTATACAGCAACCAGAATAGACAAACACAGTAAAAAACAATCACTCAGTACTTAATTGGATACTCAGAAACTGTCCTACTGTAGATGGCAATGTTTGGCTACATTTCAGACTCTCTTAGTGATCACATGCCTTAATCCAACAAAAACACCAAAAAAACCCTAAAAAATTAATGGCCTCAATTAAACAACTCTTAAATCTAGGACAAATCAACCCTCCCCAAAGTCCCTAATCCCTCTGAGAGTACAGCTACCCAACTAAACTCGCATTTTATAAACTCCATACTGTCCATGATAAATATTACAACTCCCCACTCACTATTCCCAAAAACACTATCCCTCATACCCACACTCTCTCTTTCCACCACATTCAGACCAGCTACATAAAAAACTCCTTCTTCAACTAAAACCCACCACACTTGCTGCAGATCAACTGTCCAATGAATTCCTAAAATTAGCAGCAGATTCCATCTCATACCCAGTCTTCCTTCTTATCAACCGCTCCATTGCTGAACAATATATCCCCAAACTTTGGAAAATCTCATACATAACTCCCTTGCACAAGGGTGGCACATCCACTGAATCATCCAACTACAGGCCAATTGCCATACTATCACCTCTAAGTAAAATACTAAAAAAATTCATACACTCTCAGTTACTGTCCTACCTATTCCAAAATAATATTTTCCCCAGCTCTCATCACTGCTTCTGACCCAAGCACAGTACCACGACTGCACTTCTCAGCTTTTCAAATCTTATAAACCAGTACAGAAACAGTGGCAAATTGGTATCATCCATCTTCCTGGATATGCTAAAAGCCTTTGACACCATTTCCAATTAAAATTACTCTATGAATTAACTACTATTAATCTCCCCAATCAGCAGTCTCTTGGTTCCATAGCTACCTTTTTGAATGTCAGCAAGCAGTGAAGTAGCAGGATGATGCCTCATCTCTACTCCCAATCTCTGTAGGTGTACTACAAGGCTCAATTCTTGTGGCACTTCTTTTCTCTATATTCACCAACAAACTCAGTTCCGCTTCTACCCAGGCCACTATACTGCGATATGCCGAATATTCTACTATCATCTGCGAAGCTCACACCCTCCCTGAGCTCCATCTTAAAAGTCAAGCAGCTTTCATAGAGCAATATCTCACAGAAAACCAATTAATACTAAACCCAAATAAGACAAAACTAATACTTTTCACTAATAACAAACATCCACAGTCACAATTTCCTTTTTATATTGTTTCATCTAATAATACCAAAATAGAACAAGCTGACAATACTAAGCTGCTAGGAGTCACTATTGATCACTCATTAAAATACAACAAACACAGCCCTTGTCATCCTAAAGGTCCACATAAAACTAAGCTCACTGTATAGAGCCAAACCATTCCTCACTCCTACCACTAGACAGTCTATTGCTAAATCATGTCTCTTACCCACCATTCTGTATACCTTTCACATTTTTACAAACCTGAAAAAATCTGACCTAGCCAAATTACAGGCTTGCTACCACAAAATTGCTAAATTTACCACTGACCTCCCCAACAGAACTCATCATTGCACAGCTCTAAGACTACTAAATTGACTAAAATTACCAAATCTGCTCTCACTCAATCAGCCTACAATAGCTCACACCATTGTTCACCAACCTAACAACTGCCCATCCCTCATGAATCTAGTACAGACATATACTACCAACCAGACACTGCAATCCTCTGATAAATTACTTTTAAAAGTCACCAAAGCAAACTATAGTTTTGGAGACTCTCTGTTCTCACACCAGATAGCAAATGCTTGGAATGAAATACCCCCGTTTATACAAAACTCTACCATAACATCCAGTTTTAAATTCCATCTTAAGGAATACCTAAAAAGCAATTGGCTCTGCTCCTGCTCTAATCCTGGATAATCTTCATTCCTTTCTAATTTACTTTTATAGTCTCCTTATATTATCCCTTAGTACCACCACACACCTATCACCATCAATTGCAACTTGTATTTAATCTATACCATTTTTACATTTAACAGCCTATCCATGCTCAACTCCCAATTAGTCTATGTGTATTTTTGTTGCATCAGTGTTAAATGTATGTATCTTTCAGATTTCTTAGTTTGTGTTTTACTGCCTTGGAATATGTACTATGCTAAATTTGTGAACGTTTGTTTTAGATGGCCAATATGGATCTGCATTTTTCTCACACCTAGCATACTGTTATCCTATGCTAAAATGATTTTTATTGTTACTATCTTACATCACATTCTATTCCATATGTATGTATTCTCTGTATAACTGTGGAGCTTATCTCCCGGGCCTTGACTGAAAATGGGCCAGTGGCCCAGTCTGACCTTCCTAGTAAACAAATGTAAAACAAATAAATAAATAATAAGAATAAATTAGATATTAAGTGTACTGCACAGATGATCTTTCACACCAAAAATGATTATATATGGAGGGAAGGAAAACAGATTCAAGATGCTACAGATGCATGACAGGCAGGCTTGAAACATATTCAAGATGCTGGAGATGCATGACAGAGGAGTCAGGCATGAAACATATGTTCTGGGAGTATGCCTGAGCACAAAATATCTAGACAGAAGCTCTGGAAATCTGGAAGAGGATATATGTCTTTGCTGGAAGGGCTGATTTCCCACTTAGCTCAGCTCTCATCAGTTTTGACTGCTATGAGTTTACATTCTCATCTCAGCTTGCCTGCCCTGTTGAATAAGGATGGTAATGTAGAGTAAAACTGTTGTTAGCTAATGATGTATGGACTAATGGTGATTGTTCCATCTATGCTGGTCATTTATTTCAGGAATTTCTCACATGAACAGTAGTATTCAATAATGACTACTGGTTGTTAGAACACAGTTGGACACATTTTTCAAAAAAGCTTACTAAGTTAAGATATTTACAACTTGATGATGCTGTTTTGAAGAATGTTTAATGCTGGGTATTTCATGTAAGGAATTGTATTTCCTTAAAGGAATGTACAAAACAGAATCCTGAGTAATACCAAAGAGCATGTGCTCCTTTCAATGGTCTAGTATGGAATATCTTCATATGGTCAAACACAAGCTGCTCATAAAAGACCTTATTAAAGAGGTATCTAATTTCAGTGATCCTTTTTGAAAAAAAAACTATTGTTTGAATAATCTAGAATTGTATACTAGAGTGTTTTTGATGAAGCAGAACAACATATGGACATTGATAACATTAGAAAACAGTAGAAAATCCAGTATGACAAAAGGGAATATGATTGTGGTTTGGTATGCATTGTTGCTAAGACCAACAAATAAATGATGTTGAATTGAATTATACAGTTAAGCAGATAGATGGGGCTGATTTGGAATTGTTTCTGGGCCCACTTCATTAATGAACCAAACCAAACCACTCATATCAGATGAATAGGAAATACCAGGAATGAATATATTACCTGGGTCAAAAACAGGATTACCAGAACACCTGGTGGGATGCACAAGCAATTTGGCTGTTCCTGTTTTGACATTTGATGAAATATATTTTTTTTGTTCGAGGACTTTAATATTTATAATTATAGTAGTATATTAACCAAACTTATTTGATATGTTTAAATGGAGTTTCAGTTTTATCCCTACAGGAATGTTGGAAGTATGTGAATTTTCCTGCAGAACTGTAAAAAAAAGTAAATGTTGATTTAATGTTTGAGCAAGGTACTATGAATAAAACGTTACAATGATTTCACAAGATAACCCACCATTACATCATTGCCTGAGTTTGCATGGGAGATCTGATTGTTAAAAAGGTGTTTTTTAATTTGTTTCCAAAAGGAAAGTTTGTTAAATGTACTTAGTAACAGACAGGATATCAGGGTTATTAAACCTATCAAAGGTGGGAGGCATAGTTTTGATGAATTTAATAAATTATTAATGTGAAATTATGGATTTGTTAAAAATTATTTGATTCCATAACTGTTGTTATGGTTTGCTATGGATTCATTGTAATTTAAGTCAATATCTACTGACCATCCTAAAATTCCCTGAATATTTTCCATTCCCAAACTCCATAAGAGTATGCTGTGTCTCCTGTTGATAACAATTATCTCAGCTGGATGATCGAAATATGAACCACTGGTTGTGTATATTCATTACATTAAAACCTCTTTTGGTGAATATACCAGAGGTAATTAAAGACTCTTCTTTCTTGTCAAATTACGACTGATAGCATTTTTGGCTAAAGAAGTTTGTTAGCACAGCTGATATCTGTGAGATATTCACAGTTATTTCACAAGAACTAGGCCTTACTTGGTTCAAAGATTTCTAAGTGAAAGATCAGGCATTCAATAACATCTATTTATGGTCACTGATTTGCCCCCATTTTTGATAATATTGTGCTTGGAAACCGGCAATGGATGTTTATTGACAATAATTCATAATACAATACTTTAAGGCATAGATTCAGTTTTTTGTATGATTTTGTATTGTATGGAGTAGTGATCTAAATAGTGTACAGGAATTTCATGACTATCTGCAGGGTACTACTAATTTCGTACATTTTACTTTCACTGTGGAAAAAGTTATTATTCATTTTTTGGATGTACATTTGTACAAAAAGTTTGAGCAAGTTAGGATGGACTGTAGTATATTTAGGAAATCAACTTTCTGCTAACCAGTATCTATATTTTCATACCGTACATAACATGTATCAGAAGAAGGGTATCGTAAAAGCTCAAGTTATTTGACTTTCCAGAATGATTTCTGATTATGTAGTTATGTACAAAAGTTCAAAATATGTTCAAGGCTAGGGACTATTCCGATTCTTTATTAAATGAAGTTCTGTTTAATAGAAATGATAGGTCTGTGCTCATCTTGAAAAAAATATTTAGCTGTTATACAAAACAATGTTTGTTGTAGGATTTTTTTCTAAGTCTAAGTTGTTACATCACCCAGGAGATACAAGGGGAGTTAAGCAAATCATGGAAGAGAATTAAAAGTTTGTGCTCTGTGATAAGCATAAGCACATGAAAATGGTGTTTCACCACTGTTTACTTATAAGCTGCAATATAATATTGGCAATATCCTATACAATAATGGTAATACAGTTTGTAAAATCAGGCTCCTTGCCTATATGTAGCACCTGTAAGTAAGACAGGCTTATATTTAAAATACTCTATTTGATTATCCTAGCAATGTGAAGCAGCAAGCTACTGTGAAAAATAAAGTGCACTATGCACGAAGACTGCATAATACATAATTCTGAATAAATATGGTGAGAAAAAAAACATCACATTATCACTAGCATTTTTAGGGTTGTTTGGAATTCCTTCAATAATAATATAGCACTGATTTTGGGACCATGGATTTGTGTTTTAAAGATGATGGGTTTTGTGATATCATTGGGGAGCCTATTGCCTTTTGTAAGGCATCTAGAATGATGTCACCACAGTTAAAGTACTGAAGCTCTTATTTGGCATATTAAGATCTGTCACCAACAATGCCAACATTTTTGTCTGTTATCTGTAGGATGCCCTCTCTTATTTTCTTTTTTCTCAACATAGGTAGGCATGCTGTAGCTATATCAGTAGTAACTGTATTGCCATTTGTAGTGCCACATGCCTTCTCTTTCCCAAGTATGCTCACAGCATTTTTGGTTTGAGCTTTTCCTTTATATAAGGGTACAACTGCCCTACCCAATACCTCTGAAAACTGTAATATATTTATAAATTTGGTCATAGTTTTCTGTGTATGTAGCTTCTTTAGTCTATAATATAGGCTCATAGGTTCACAGATAAGTACTAGGGTAGCTACTGTTGGGAGCCATTTCAAGCCTAGCCAGTTTGCCTTTTTGTGCTCGAAGTAACCTACCCATCTGCCCTTACCTATTCCATGGTCAATAAATTTATATTACCTGAAATGAGAATATCTGGGATCATACCATAGATAATTAGAGGGGACTCATGCATAGGATAAAGGAGCTGCCTTAGTCACTTAGTAGTACAGGGGATAGTTATGGGGTAAATTTTCTGTTTCCTACCCAAAAATCTAAGTTGCACTTGAATATGTATATGGCTGAACTTTGTTTATGTGGATGAGGAGTCTGTTTCAGAGCAGCAGTATCCTCTGAGAGATATACCTGTCCCTCCAAACCATTCTGTTGATGTTGCAGAAGAAGTTTAGATCGTTTGAGCATTTCTAATGCCATTTGACTTGCTGTTGTGCAGTAAATCCATCAGTAGTGGGTCAGGGGATGCCTTGTATGCCAGGCACAAGTCACCTCTTAGCAATCTGTAGGATATAAGATATGTTGTTTAGGCCTTGTATCCTTTTAATAAGATACCCCTGTGAGCATTAACGTTGTTGCATATGTCTGGACAGATACATGCCAAAGTGGGCATTATATTCAGTCATTGGCCTAATCTGATTGAGTAAATTGGGACAATGCCATCTCGACGCAATCCCTTTGTTTATAAACTGTGCAATATAGAAGGACTTTCTAACAACAGTGGACACATATTGGTCAAAGGTTAGGTTACTGTCCACATAAGTTACCAAATCCCAAACAACTGAGTTAACTCTAGGGGCTTATAGTTAATGTGGCAGTTCCCTGGGATAGATTACTTCCCAAAGGATAGAGTAATGCATTTTGGCATTAGTTTTAGCCTATGATTTTTGGCACCCATTATTTATTTGGGATAAACCTTCTTGCAGGATGGCTAAGTCATTTGGGGATTCAGTGACTGCACCTAATTTGCAGTCAGCTGTAAACCTAGTCAGCTGGAGACCTTTGTTATTGCCTTTTACTTCAGAAAAATAGATGCCAAACAGGAGAGGCCCCAGCACAGAACCTTAGAGGACTCCACTGGTGACTCATCTCTTTGTGGAGGTAACTTCCCATATTTTGATAGCCTGCATCCTATCTGTGAGCCAGTTGGCAATCCAATGAGTGAAATAAGGGTTTATTTCCAATTTAGTTAACTTTACTATTATACCAGAGTGGGGAACTGTGTCATAAGCTTTGGCCAGGTCAAGGTATGCAGTATGTACCATTTTGCCTTCATCCATTGTTTTGGTGACCTTTTCAAAAATACACCAGGCTGAGTAAGCATGAGCTGTTACTGATAATTCTAAACTGAGAAGAGTGTTTGGAGGTTCCTATTGTCCTGATTGATTACTTCTGTGATATGTCTTTCCATCGCTTTTGCATCTAAGGCTAGTCACATTTATGGGTCTGTAATTGCCGAGGTCTGTGGTAAGTCATCCCTTATGTCAGGGAATGACTATGGCTATTCTCCATTCACCAGGTACAAAACCTGTATGGAGGCTGAGACTAAACAGTGTTATTAGGGGTGTGCCTAATTCATGCTTTATGCTATTTAAGAGGCATCCGGGGATATTGTCAGGACACGTTGATGCAGTATTTTTACCTTTTGATAGTACTTTTAGGACTTGGCCTTTTGTGATAGCTGGAGGCAAGGCTGCTTCAGATATATCATAAGGTACAGACAGAGGGGAGACAGGGGTAATGTTAGAGCTAAATTTATCGGCCAGTAGGTTGATTATATCTTCAGCCTTGGTGCAGGTAACATCACTCACATTCAGATCAGTGCATTTCTGTCTTGTGCTTTTGACATTATGAACATAATTAAAAATACCTTCTAATTGTCTTTGGCTTCTGTAGCTATTTTAGTCTCAGACTTGACTTTGATGGATTTTATTCAGCTCCTGAGTGGTATGTTTATTTCCGTGAAAAGGGCTCTAACATTCTGGGAATTACTCTTCTTACTTTTGGTCAAAATTCTATTCCTTTAATTGTAAAACTTGCTGATGCTATAGTTCCACCATGTGGATTTGTTTCTGGGGTTTGCCCTGCAGTTGTTCCGCTGCATCTGTACATTTTTTTATATTCCAGTATAGTGTGGAGGTGTAACTTTCTGCATAATCACAGGAGTTAACTGGGTTTGGTGGGGATTTGAAACTTGCCAGTGTATCACTTAGAAGTAGGTAGGTATTTTGCATTAAATACATTTCTAAATCAAAATTATGTTCGTTTGTTAATGTACTAATTATTATAACGTTCTGCTTAGTCTTCAGACACTGTAACCTTCACATAAACTTGCCCCATTTTAGAAAATACAAGCATATTTCTCAAACTCAGGAATACCTCTCGGCATTCCTGAAGACACTGGAGAATATGAAGGTCTCTCCAAACACCATCATATCGGGGAACTTCAACTACCCAAATATAGCCTGGGAGTATTACTCAAGCCCCAACACCCTAGACCAAAGGTTCCTAGAATTCATAAACTCAAATGCTATGGAACAACTAGTCACCACTCCCACAAGAGGGGAAAACATACTAGATCTGATCATCACCAACTGGGGACACTATGCTCCACACCCGAAGTATATCCCTCTTTGGTAAGATCAGACCACAAATTAATCTCACTGGAAATCCACACACCCCCACCACCCCCAGCACAGAAGACAAAAGTGAAGAACTTCAGGAAAGCTAACTTCGCACTTCTTAAAACCAAAGTGGAATCCTTCAAGGCCCCCGGGCTGAATCCTTTATAATCTGCTGAATCCTTTATAAATGCATTCTATGGACACATTCATGAATGCATGGATCAGGCAATTCCAATTAAAACTAAGACCCAATCCCCCAAAGGCAGGCGTCCCATCTGGTGGACTCCAGCCATAAATAAGCTATATAACAAAAGGAGGAAGCTACTACATGATAGAGCAAAATCCATAAAAGGGAAGGCATCTCTGATCAGTACTAGCAAAAAACTATGATCCCTCATAAAATCATCCAAAGCCAGCTTCGAGAAAAAAATTGCACAAGACACTAAAGATAATCACAAGGCCTTCTTTAGTTATGTTAGGAACCTGGGTGGAAACTCCCAAATATACTCAGAACTGGTCCAAAATGACAAAAAATACACTGATTCCACAGACATTGCCAACATCCTGGCAGATAGGTTCAGTGCAAACTCCCCTCCCTCCCCCCAAAAGACCCAATATCTATCCCAGTAGATTGTGCCCCCCGGACATCTCTGATGCCCAGGTGAGAGCCACCCTCTCCAAAGCTAAAAACACAGCATCTATGGGACCAGACGGTGTCTTGGGCTGTGTCCTACATGTACTCCAAGAAGAGCTAAACCCCCACATAAAGCGGCTGTTCAATCTCAGCCTTACTACAGGATATGTACCAAAAGAATGGTGCACAGCAACAGTGGTCCCACTCCACAAAGGGGGTGCCTCCATGGATCCTTGAAACTATCGCCCCATAAGCCTGACTAGCCTGGTCTGTAAAGCTATGGAAAGGATCATCATGGAACTCATAAACATGGACATTGGGGACCTACAGACACTGGATCCTACCCAATTAAGCTTTGTTAAGGGCAGATCCTGCCTCTTGAACTTAGTCGATTTCTTTGAAACAGTCACCAAGGCCATCGATGAAAGAAGGTAGTCCACACAGCCTACCTGGACCTCGCAAAAGCCTTTGACACAATACAGCACTCGGGCATCATAGACAAACTCTCCAGCTTAAACATAAACCCCTATGTCACAAGATGGGTTGCAAACTGGCTCAAGTACAGAACTGACACGGTCAGAATTGCTGGAGCCATGTCAGACTCTAAACCAGTTAGAAGTGGCATCCCACAGGGCTCAGTCCTGGGACCTCTCTTGTTTGGTATATGTTTCTCCGAGGTGCAGGCTAACACGGGAGGACTGTGGCTGACCAGGTTCGCAGATGATTGCAAACTGGGTGCCATAATTGACTCTCCAGGTGACACAAGCATCCTCCAAAAGGGTCTCATAGAGACAGATAACTGGTGCCAGAGCCATGGCCTCAAACTAAATGCCAAAAAGTGTATAGTCATACCCTTTGGCAAATACAAAGTGCCCACAAATTACCACATAGGTGGTAATCCATTAAGTACGGAAGAAGTAATTAGGGACCTGGGGACCCAAGTTGATAGTAATCTCTCCTTTGATAACCATATTGCCAACGTGGTTAGAAAAACCTTCTATATAGCCCACCTTATCATGAAAGGATTCTCAACTAGATCAAGGGAGGTCATCGTGCCCCTTTACTCATCCCTCTTCAGGCCCATAATTGAATACACTGCCCCATTTGGGATGTACCTTACCCGACACCTGCAGCAACTAGAGAGACCCCAAAAGTACCTCACAAAGAGGATCAAGGGACTCAAACAGATGCCATATGCTGCTCGGCTGAAGAAACTCCAGCTCTACTCAGTTGCATACCGCCTGTTCAGAGGTGATCTATGCCTGACGCACAAAGCCATGTCAAACCCGGAATTAATGGACATGCTCCACCTCAGAAAATCCAAATCCCTTAGAACTACGAGCTCGAGAGACCTGAACCTCAGCACAGAAATAAATAGGACATGCTGGAGGGACAGATTCATAACCCAGATGCTCCCTTCACTCTGGAATAGAATCCCAGTCCATGTTAGGCAGAGCCCCTCACTGACTCTCTCCAAGAAGAATCTTGACGAGTGGATGGGAGATCGTAGGTTTACCCCAGGGATTACTTTTGTGTCACTACTAGACAGAGGCACAGTAAAGTAACCTTAAAAAGGGCACAGTAAACTCATTTCAAGGGGTGGTGAAAGCCAAACACTTGGCTAGGCTTGTAAATGCCCTGGGGCAGTTGGCCTAGTATAAACCTATGAAGCTATTTGTTAGAATGTATATTTCACATTTATTAGTATATACAAGTATATTTCACAGTAAAGGCCTATCTTCTTCTCTGCGTTATTCCCATGTTGCAGTTTATTCATTAACTAGTCTGATGTTCTGAGACAGGAGTTTGGGATTTCTGTTGGTTTTCTGTTACCTCCTCCTTCCTTTAATGTATTAAATGCTAGTTTTTAATGGAACAGTTAGAACTGCCACTTAGATCGTTAACTGATTAGTACAAAGTATAAGCAAAATAAAGTATAACACATACATTTGCATTCTTAGGGTGAATAAAGCTAGTCAAATAACAGAAAAGGTTACAAAATAAACTAGTTCAATGGGCATATAGAGCCTAGACTATTGCTTTATTAGTGTTTGTCACCAGATCAGTACTTGGTTAGTTTGCTGCCAATGTGTCTACAAAAAGGATCATCGAGTAAAAAGGTTTGACTCTGGTAACCAAAAACAGGTTGTCACTGCAAAGGGGGAAGTCCATTTTCTCCCACGTAGCAACCTTTAAATTAGGCATGAAATTAAACGGGTGAAGGGGACACAACCCTCTGCACAGGAGGGGTTGCCTCATCATAGGGAATGCTGATATCACCTTAAGTCTAAATGACATTTCATGCATTTTAAATTCACAAATAAGACTCATGGTCACTCCCATCTGCATGACAAAACTAAACTTGCTAAATCTACATTAGTGGTCAGAAAACGAGGCCTGCTAGCAATAAATGCAAAGCATGGGACACAAACCATATATTCAGTTTTAAAGTCATTGTGCAACACAGAATTTCCCATGACTGCAAACTTTTCAAAAAAACGGGTCCAAAATAATCTTGAATTCTCAGCTCCAGCAGTATGTAAAGCTTTGCCTCCTTACTGGATATACTTTCAAGTCTGTGTGGATCATAGCACACTAGCACTACAACCATGAAATGTAAAATGATGGTTTAGAGTCAGAATAATTAATTTTGTCACAGGTCACAATACTGAAGAGGATTAAAATGAAATGCAAATTTGTATCATATTTATTCATAATAAGAACTGATGTTGACAACTTCATTTCATGAAAACATTTCTTAGCTTCAGATTCAAATCATATATCCGCATTCAAGCCATGAGCTTTGCAATCCAAGAAATCAACCTGAATGCAGACTTCTTACCAAATGTCACACTGGGACTAAATATTATTGACTCCTGTGATAATGTCGCTCGAGCACTCTGGGGGACCTTGTGGATGTTAACAGGACAAGAGAAACCCATCCCTAATTACTACTGTCATACTAACTCACCACTTATGGCTATCATTGGAGACTCATCTTCTGCTCGCTCTATCCCAGTGGCAGGGCTATTGGGAATCTACAGCTATGTCCAGGTAAGACATGCTCTCCTAAACGTCATTGTTACATAACCACCAATATTCATCTTATGCCTCAGAAAATTTGCAGTACAAATGCAAGATAATAGTTATTAGAAAACAGTTGAAATACCAAAGGATTGTTGACCCAAGTCTTGTATCAGAAAGCCTAGGTTTTAAATATCTCTATACTGAAGGATAAAGCCACAAATGCAAACTAAGACAGATGATATAAGTAAGAGGCTAAGGTAGGCTCACATATCCGGGGGATGGGTGGTGGAGAAAGGTCATCTGACCCTCTGCAGTACCAATATTTACTGGACATAAGTATACAACAGAGTATGGGCCTTGGACATATGCTTGACTTTGGCAAACCATGTTGCCATGGTAGCACACATGCAGGAATGTGCACCTTCATAGTGGGTAGTACACGAGGTTCTTGCAAATGTCAGCATGCAGTTTAGCTGTTGGAGGTGTAGATAAGAGTATTAAATGGTACACGTCTTCTCATACAGGTCCATGTGAGAGCTGTGCCATAATAAGACAAGAAGAAGCATGGATAAAGCAGCAGGGATTCATGGTCATGTGGCACGGCGAGAAATGGATATAAAAAAAGAAAGCCTGAGGTCTGTATAGGTGTCTTAGTGCTTGCAGCATAATGGATTATAGGACACATATGTCAAGCATCTATTGAGGAACAGAGATGGGTAACATCCCAGGCCCCCATGGACCAGACTACCTCTATAAAAATCTAAAGTTAGCATTTAAGCAAGGATGCAATAAGTTTTATATGTTTACTAATATTTTTTGTACCAGAAAATAAAATGAAATGCTTTATAGAATGTGGAACAGACAATATGTCATGTATAGAGTAAGGATCATTATAAACCACATTAAGGTTCAAGCACCAGGTCTGCCTGCTAAGTGTTAAAATAAACAATATGGAGCATTTTGCAAATACAGGCAACCACACAGTGGCATTAACATACTTGTTATATATTGATGCTCATTCCCTTTGTTTTAATTAGTACTGCACTAGTATATCATTACAATGATCCTTATACAGCCATGATAGTGAAGTAAAGGACCCCTCAACAAAAATTGACATTTAGCTGACTAAACCACGCAAGACCCACTGTATGATGACAGGATACTTGAACTGAATAATTTGATTTGATTATTGTTTCTTTACATTAATTTTCATTTACTTCAGGGCAGAAGGTGATAACCAGCTTATCTAGTCTGCCCTTAAAGTGTATGTAACATTCTACTTCCCCTCTATCACTACCTTCCCCCTCACCATTTGTTCACTTCCTCCATGCTTCCCTGAAAGCCACTCTGGAGTCCCCTCATACCACCCATTCTGGTAGTCCTATTCATGGGTGTACACCCCTCTCGGTGAAAAGCACTTTCAGACAGCCAGGGAGTAGTCAGCTACTATATTCTACAAGTAGAAAAAAAAGAAGTTGCAAACAGATATTCAGTGGCAGAACTAATAATCACACAGTTACTCAGGGCTTAAAACAATGAAAGTGGTATCCAGCTGGAAACTGCAGCAGAGTGGGATCTGCCTGCGTAACTCAGGAAGCTTTGGCACATAATGTTAAAATGATACACTGGATCAGTGATAAGATATCTTGTTTCACAGATCTACAATGTGAGGGTTAATGCTAACCTCTGGTAACTGTATGTGCTGAATTATACATGTTCTCCTCATGGCTGCAGGGTTTACACTAGACATTCCAGCTTTCTCCCACTCCTAAAATCATGTTGGTTGACTGACCACACCAACTGTCCTAATGTATGTTTTATTTACCTTTGCTTTGTGGGTTGTGTCATGGTTGAAAGGGATTGAGAAGGAACAATTTCTTACCAAATTAACAAATAAATACAGTTGTATAACTGGCAGTTTAAAATAAAGGACCATTTATCTAGGGAATGATTTTTTTAGGAAGGTAACAGTGACTGTTTTTGATTCATTTTAAAAATGGACAGTAATGATATAAAAGCAATAAGGCCAAAAACAGAAAATGATTTGGCAATCCTTTTTATGGAATGCCATAGAAGAGTGAAGGAAAACAGATGAATATAGTCCTCCACTGTGAAACTATAACTTGGATGTTGTGGTCCAGCAGGGACAGTATGCATGGTGAAGTCCAGAAGAGAGGGCACAGATTAGTACCATGTTTTCTGGATAATAGGGAAACATCTGGTTTCTTCAGAATAAGGAAGTGGTATGCCATTTGAGAAGAACTGCACAGAAAGCTATAGAATTTATTTAATGCAGATTGTAGTTTTTGACAACTAGTTGCTGGAGTAGAAGAACTAGAAATTAATATTCATCACATAAAAGTGACTCTGGGTTCCTTGGTTGGCACACACATGCTTGCACTTAGAAAAGGACTTCTTTGTACATTCCTACTGAAGTAAAGGAGACCATTAAGTCAGTCTGCCAGCTGCTGGAATTCCTTCACTTTTCCTATATATCATCTACAGCTAGAGATTCTTGCTCATGTAGGAAACATGATTGATACCGACTGGCAATTTTTAAAAAAATGCTTGGCTTTCTAAAAATTATTAGACTAAATTGTTTAAACAAAGTGTGAACCTTTACATGGTCTTTTATTAGTCTGGTACAAAAAGATATGTAGGTTCCCTTTCATAACCCCAACTCCCTTTCCCCTTGACAAACCAATTAATTAATAAATCACAGCTGTTTGAGCAGTCACCTGTTTGCAGAAACAAAAAATAAAATCTGTGTTTTTTTGCAGGAGGAGCAAACAATCCCCCCCCTCCCAGTTCACCTGCAAATACCCCTTATTTACATAAGCAGAAATACCTAGAAAGGGTGACAACACACAGAAAAGCAATAGCATATTCCTTCTACCATTAAAACAATGAGAAAGACTGCTGGGAAATTGTGAAATAAATTAGGTGTAAACTTGAAGAGTCTGTGTTTGCTGAGTACGTTCACTTGATGTCTAGGTGAGTGGGCTGAGGAAAAGAGGGCCAGATCATCTACACAAAGAATGACATTTACACTTGTTAAACAGAAAGACATGGTACTGACAAATGGTGCAAATAGAAAGGGTTTACAAAGTCTTGGGACACTATACTCAATAGGCAGAGGATATATCAATAATCACTATCCAACTGTGGCTGAAAGCAAGATTTACTCATGACTTGCCTGGTTTATCCATCATGGATAAATCCTGCTTCTCTCATGGTTGGGTTCTGACAATTATTCCACAATAAACATTTAAAATGATAATTTTTACTTTTATTAAATAATTCTGGTGTGAAATAGTGATCTTTTCAGTTGATGGATGCTCTATAAAAATATTGGGACATGAGGACAGCATTTGTCCATAGTGAGCATGTCCACATTTCTACACAGGCTCAGTCATAGTGAAGGGGATGTTACCTGTCATTTACCTCAATGAGACATGGCATTAAGCAATCATAGTGAAGTTTTTTCTTTAGTGAAGAATAACAGATCTCCATTTGCTGCAGAACTGGTTATTTTTATTAATTAATATTTCCGTTTTTGTGCATAATTTCACAAACGTCCCACTATCATGTTGGTAGCAAGTCTGAGTGGTTTAAACTGTTTACTATATGGGTCTTTTTGTATTGATAATTGAAATTTAATTTGATTAGAAATGTGTTTAGCTAACCAAGCAGACCCACTTCAGGGACATTTTTTAATACTTTTAATAATTTAATATTTTTATACCAAAAATGGTGTATAATATAATTGCAATTAACATACATTTACCTTAAATTTGTTTTTATCAAAGCAGCTCTTCAGGTACCAATGGGTTATGATTTCCTGTGATGAAACACAGAATTACTTTAAACTGTCAGTAAGCTGCCATGTAGCTCACCTATAACCATACCTTTGTAAATCTTGTTTGCTAATGAGTGTGGTGGAGTGATCATACTATGCTCTTTGGGAAAGCAAAGTCGTTAGTCTAAAAGGATTAACTAGTTTTCAAAGTGACTTTTGAGTGGATTGCTACAGCACCTTCTAGGATATTATATTAATGGAATAATAGCTGAATTGTTCAACAAGTACCCACCAGGTCTGCAGCAGCCGGTCTATGAAGTGGAATGATTATTGGTACTTCCAGAATTCAGTAATTGTATCTGAGATGAGGGGTATATTGATAAGGAGCAATACAGGTAAGAGTAAAGTACTGGGGCATATCTTACCAGAGCCTGATTTGCCATAATTGGGAAAGAGCTTAATTAGAATATTTGAGTAAGAGTGACCTAGCTGAAAGTGAAGCCTGGGGTGAAGCCAAATGAAGGAGTGACCAGGGCTGTGGTTTACAAAAAGCCTCTAATATTGATGACCTAGTGATGAGTTCCTAGCCAATATATGACACTGTAATGTTAGGGTTCACTTTTTTCTTGTCATGTGACTCATTCCTTCCAGAAATTTCATAAATTTCCAAGTACAGTCATCTGACTTTGGCTTTAGTAGCTTGCTTTTTGAACTTAATTCTTAATGCTGAGGCTTGGTCCTTAAGGTCACTCTAATTTCTATGTTTTTCTTTGGCAATAAAAACTTTTTGTAGCTTACTCTTCAGCCATGGAACAGGCTGTTCTTGGGCCCTGTGAGATCAGAATACACCATTTTCTGTATATTGATGCAGATAAGCCTCAGTGCATGGGACACAGATGATTATAAGGTAATTGTAAAGACCTGTAAAAACATTACAAATCAATTTTAAAAAAGTTTTGCTGCTCCATAGTACTGATGTGCAGAGGGATGAATCTTAGACTACAGCTAAACCTCTCAACTGTCCAGATTTTTGCAGAATGTCCAGATTTTTGCCTTATATTTTCGGTTTGTTCCTCATAAAATTTGTGGTTTTCTGGCAAATCAATTAGCTGATCTAAGGACAGAAGTCACCCAATAATGACATACATTTGAGTTTCAGATTACAAATACTTCAGAAAATGTATGTTAATACAAACCTTGTTACTCTGGCATCTTTCTAAGTTTATAAGAGCAATATTTAACATCTGTCCCTATTTTTGGGCCCTTGTCCCCCATTTTGTCAAGCTTTGTCCAGATTTCTTGGACTAAGAGGTTGAAATGTATGACTACAACCCAAGTTCAACCAGTGGCTAAGGTGCTAGAAAAGCTGGAGAGGGGGAGACACTTCTGGACCAAACATAATTGGAAGAGGAAGGTTTCTCTAGGTCACTGCTTGAATGACACCTAGTGGAATCACTGGGTATTACACTTATGGAGATTGGGCTTGCTGAGCACGTACCTCCACAGGACAAGCACAATGGTTGAGGAAGTCAACATGTGGACACATATTTTGCTTCAATAGGGAGCACTGATTGAATCTTAAGGTACCTGGCATATGGAGTAGAGAGAACTCCAAAGAGGAGCATAGGCCAGTATTGGAACTAAAACCTGGCCCACTCCCAACCACTTGACATTCACCATAGGGAGAACAAATGGGCTAATTAGGACTCCTGGAGAGTAACAAATATTTCAGTCTTTCCTCTAGACCAGGGATGCTTGGCTCTTGCTTCTGACAGAACAAATGGGCTAAAAGGAGAGAAAAAAAATATTTGCAAGGCATCAACACCAAAGACTTCACTGCAAAGCAGCAACATGCAATAAATGCTTTAACTTTAATGCAAGGTCACAAGGCAGTTGGGTAGATATAAATAAAACAGGTGATGTAATCCATTTCTGTTTGTACCAGTCTGTAACTTCTTAGTTTGGTAACACAGTGTATGAATTAATAGTTCACAGTTATGACCAGTAATGTAACCATTCATGTTTTCAATTGGATAGAGTTTATATCAGTCAAGGGTGATGTTTTAAGATCAATGAAAATTATTTCTATTTCCCATGTGCTAACCATTTCGGAGAAATTATTTTTTCTAGAAAACCTGCATTAATATCTTTTATCATTCTTACTGATCTGCTTTTTCTAGATAAGCTATTTTTCCACGAGCCCTGTTCTGAATGACAAAAATCAGTTCCCCTCATTCTTTCGAACAATTCCTAGTGATGAATTTCAGTCTCAAGGTCTTGCTCACTTACTGCTGCACTTTGGCTGGACTTGGGTAGGGATTCTGGCCACAGAAGATGACTATGGAAAAACTGGAATGCAGACTTTGAAAACAGAAATTCTTAAAGCTGGTGCTTGTATTGCATTTTCTAAATATATACCAATACTTTATACTATTGATAAAGTCTCTGAAATTGTGCACATGATAAAATCATCATATGCCACAGCAATTATTGTATTTTCCTCAGAACCTTATATATCAGCCTTGATGGAAAAAGTTTTACAGCAAAATGTGACAGGAAAAATCTGGATTGCAAGTGAAGCCTGGTCTATTTCTTCAGGTACTTATACAAAACAGCTTTTGCAGTCAAGAAATGCAGTCATTGGATTTGCCATACACAAAGGGGTGATACCAGGATTTGAATCATTCCTCCTAAATGCCCACCCTTCTCAGTCTATGACCTACATTTTCATTAAAATGTTCTGGGAAGAGGCTTTTGGCTGTATCTGGCCAGATAGTCTAAACCACAAAAGAGTTAAGAGTCAGTCATTGGATATGTTCTGCACTGGAGATGAGAAACTTGACATGCTCAGTGACACAGTGCTTGACAAGTCTGAAAGGCGGGTCACATACAATGTTTACCAGGCAGTTTATGTTCTAGCACATGCATTGCACCACTTGAGTTCCTGTAGGCAAGGAAATGGACCATTCATTAATGGATCCTGTGCAAAACTTTTAGATTTCCACCCAAAGCAGGTAAGAACATACTTTTAATACTCTTGTTTTATGTTGCCTTTAGAAATACTACAGTAAAAATGAACTTTCTATCATTAGTCTCGACTTAGATAAAGCATTTGACTCAGTTAATTGGTTGTACCTTTTTAAAACCCTTAAAGTATATAATTTCTCACCGGAGCTAATTTTAATTTCTAAGTTATCCAATAACTCTTGAGATTATGTTAAAATGGGTTATTTTCCTTCTAATTCCTTTAAATTACCATAAGGCACTGTCACTCTCCTACTTTGGTCACAATAGAAGAGTCTTTGTGGGTTCTGTTTAAGCAGCTTTATTTTATACAAACACATCATGATAGAAGTTAACTGACTTTAACTTAAGTAACATATACAAACTAACTGCTGGAATCATACATGTTTACTTTCTGGCTGCACTCTCAAAATGGCACTAGTAATGCCACGTGCTGGACATTTATATATGCACATTGCGTCTTTGAAATGCTTCTTAAAAGTCCAGTACTCAGCACATAAGGGTAGGAGGTTGGTAAAATGGTTAAGGTATTTACCTTACAGACATAAGATGGAGGGTTTGAGTCTCACATGGGGTAATCAGCTAGGATAGAAATGGCTCACAAGAGCAGTTAGCCTAGTACTAATCTATGAACCTATGAACATGCACTCTGATCTACATCCTACCTCTTGAAAAATAAAACATACAATGTTATGAATCTATTTGGCATGCAGATACCACAAACAGTTTTCTCTCATGCATTCATACAGTTGCTGTGTATTTCACACTGGGCCTGGATACTCATCCATAACATGTGATGTAAAATTGGGATTTGGGCTCAGCAAATGGAACTGTCTCTGTACAGTGTTCAGGTCTGGGATTATCTGGAACATCTTCAGAAATGGAATCAGAGGTAGGAACACACTCTGGAATAGAAACAATGTTTGGTTCACTCTGAGATCTAGAGTCTGTGTCACTAGAAAAATGTTGTGATGATGATTCTGGTACAGGAAGTAGATGTCTGCAATTTCTACTCTATTCCATACTCTCGGATTCTACAAGGTAGGATCTCATCTCAGCACAAATTCAGATAACCTGACCAATCCAGTTGAAACAGTTTGCTGTTTATATTTTCACTGTCTCTCCTTCCCTCAATGGACGAAGAAATCTGCTCAATCTATCATAACTGGACTTCTGGATGGAACACTTCTTGAATAGTTGAACTTTTATGGTTCTGTTGTTCTTGATTTTAGACTTCAATAAACTGGAACTAATAGGTAGCGTTGTTTTGGTTTGCCTTGAAAGAAGTCTTTGAGCAGGTGGGCCAAGAATATCGTCAGGGGGTATGTTTCTGCGATTAAGTAAATTCAAAAAGACATCGGTATTTCCAAACTTTGACCCTTCAAGTAATTGCTTTGCACTCTGCATTGCACGTTCAGCTAGACCATCTGACTGTGGATATTTAGGACTACTAGTGACATGTACAAAGTCACATTCTCTTGCAAATTTCTGAAACAACTGACTAGAAAATTGAGTACCATTGTAAGAAATAACTTTGTGTGGACTACCATGGACTGAGAAATGACATTTCAACTTAGTAATAACAGCAGTGGATGTCAAGTTAGATAGTAAGTTAATCTCAAACCATTTCAAATAAGAGTGCAACAATACTAAGTAGTGTTGATTGTTTCACTCAAAAATATCAGTGGCTACTGTCGACCAAGGTAGTTCAGGAACTTGACTTAGTTGAAGTGGCTCTCTTTGCAGGTGCGGTCTAGTACTACTCCATACTGAATAAGAAGAAAGTACTTTATCAATGTCTTTCAGTAATGAAGGGCAAAATATCAAATCTCGCTCTTCTCTTAGTGAATGCAGAACTGGGTGACCATGATGCAAAAGATGGATATATTCTTGTTGTAAGGAAGCTGGAACAACAAATTTAGGAACTTGGTAAATAATGCCATCTTCCATCATCATTTCATCTCTGTAAGGAAAATATGTTTGCACTTCAGGTGGTACACTGGATTGCTTTGACAGCCATCCAACATTAATGTAGTGATTGAGACTTTGCAAAATTGGATCAGTCTTAGTGTGATCTCGTAACTCATCAAGCCTAGTGGTAGAAAAATTATGCACTGCCATCATGTCAAAGTCAAAATTCTCTGCATCAAGCTGTTCTGCCATATTTCTGGGTGATCTGGATAAGGTATTAGCCAGATAGAGTAGTTTGCCTCTCGTATAGACCATTTTGAAATTGTACTTTTGCAATTTGAGCATCATTCTTTGTAATCTCGCTGGAGCTGAATGCATAGGCTTCTTTAGAATAGTAACTAGAGGTTGGTGGTCAGTTCAATCTGAATAGCTTGACCATAAATATAATCATGAAACTTAGAACATGCAAATACTATTGCCAAAAGTTCTTTCTCAATTTGAGCATACTGCATCTCAGTTTGGGTAAGTGTTCTAGATGCATAGGCTACTGTCTGCCTTCTTGAAGTATAACTGTGCCAAGACCAAATTTTGAAGCATCGCAGGAAAGAGTGACTGGTTTATTCACATCATAGTATCTTAATGTAGGTGGGGTGGTCTTCAAACGTCTTCTGGTGATGTTCTAACCATGACCATGCAACATTTTTGCACGTTAGCTCTGTTAAAGATGCTCTCAACTCACTGAAGCCTGGTATAAACATGTCTAAACAGTCGACCATGCCTAGAAAATGTTGTAGAGCTTGCACACTGTCTTTTGCTGACATTTCAAGGATAGCTGCTTGCTTGGTTGGGTCTGGTCTCGAGCCAGTACTGGTAAATAAATGACCTACATATGTAAATTCTGGTAGCCTGAATTTGTACTTCAGAGGATTGAGCTTCAAGTTTACTTCATGTGCTCTGTCTAGAACTCTCTTTAGGTTTCTGTCATGCTCTGCTTCACCATTACCTCCAATCAATAAATCATCTACTATTATGGCACAAGGATAATGCAAAAAAATTGCTTCATTGCATGCTGGAAGACTTCATTTGCAGAATTTATTCCAAATGGCATCTTTAGGAATCTGTATCTCCCAAACATAGTACCAAAAGTGGTTAGGAATGAGGATATGCGATCAAGTCAAAATGAACTCTATATCCAAAACAGAAAAAACAGTGGCATTCAATATTAAGGCTGCGGCTTCTTCAGCTGTGTGCATTGGATGATATGGTCTCTTCAATGCTTTGTTCAAATCTCTTGGGTCAGTACATATTCTGATTTCATCTGAGTCTTTTTTGTGAGTTGCTACCATAGACAACACCCATTCAGTTGGTTCTGTAACTGGACAAATCACACCTTGCTGTACCATTTTATCCAACTGAGCCTTGACTTTGTCCTGCATAGCTATCGGAACTCTTCTTGCAGGTCAGACTACTGGAGTCTGGATCTAACTTAATGGAATACACAACTGGAAGTTTGCCCAACTTGGCTTCAAAAACATCAGCATTCGATGAGAAAATGGCTTCAGAAAAATTGGAACTAGGAGATGTACTTATGTGATGAACTTCTTTGGTAAAAGAAAGCAGTTTCATTTTCAAGCAATCTTTGAGACCCAGTAAAGCCTGTCCTGGTCTTCAGACTACATAGAAAAACAAGTTGTAACAGCTCTTGGCCAAATTACATGAAAGCATCACTGAACCTTTGGTTTGAACTTCTTCACCTCTGTAAGCAACAAGTTTCACATTACTGGTTATATTGAGTTGCTGATTAGCTCTCACTTTAGCAAACGTGTCCATTGATATAACATTACACTTTGAACCAGTGTCTACTTTAAGCTCTGTGGATTTACCATTGATCTGGACTGTCCAAAACACTTCACTCTTTGCCAATAAATTCACTGCACCGACTCTTTCACCAACTACTGATACACCATCTACATAGAAAGTAGAACTGCAGTCCTCTCAATCAACCTGCTTCTTTGTGTGACCCTTCTTTGCAACTGTGTGAGGTTTACTTGATTTGCAAAACTTTTGAAAATGGTTCCATTTTTTACACTTGTGACATTGTTGACCAAGAGCTAAGCATTTCTCTCTTTTAGTGTAGATTCATGATTTCCATCACAATTGCAATAGCTAACAATAAAGCTAGACTTGGGTTGACTCATGCTTTTATTGCACTGAGGAGCTAGCCTTAGAAATTGCTCCCAGTAAACCCTATAGCAACTGCAGCTGACACGTGCTCAGGCCTACTTCTGTTTGCCGCGTGTTGCATACTATCTGCACTTGCTCTAGAACCTGGTGAAACCATGCTCTTGTCACTCGCAAGCATACTTGTGTGTTTTTCTGTCACCTCATGAATTTGACAAATCTCTATGGCCTTACTCAACATTAAATCACTTTCACAAAGCAAGATCTTTCTCACAGCATCACTATTAATACCACACGCGAGCCTTCTTTTATTAACCCATCTTTTAATTCACCAAGCCAACACGCTTAACTTTGTTTCTCAGGTCAGTTATATAAGCTGCAAACGTTTCCCCTGGTTTTTGATCTCTTGTGTAAAACAAATGGCTTTATAATATATTTGTCTGAGGGTTACACATTCCTCTGAACTTGCACTTCAAACACTCAGTATCTTCTCTTGATTCAGCCTGTACAGCAATATGACGAGTTTCACCTTCTCCCTCATATACTGCTGGTGCATACACAAATAAACACTCTCTTTCTGTGGGCTCTGACCCAGCTAGGATTAACAAAATTAATGCCTTGGTGCATGCATCTTTATCTGAATAAGCTGCTTGTATAAAAATATTGTACTCTTGCTCAAATATTCTGCAGTTCTCTACAATATTCTGATCAAATACAAGTGGTTAAGAGCTTTTGAAATCTATCTGCCATACTAACACATATCACTGAAAAGTTTTGCAAATAAGCATCGACACATATACACATATGCCAGAAATTTATGCCAGTATTTGTACTTTGCCCTTATGCTTTGTGCTTCTGAAATTGTACTCGTGGGCTTTTCAAAACTATACTATTGGGCATACTCTGCGAAATAACTCTCTTGGGCACTGTAACACCTTTTGAATCTGTTATATGGCCAAAATCACCTCTTATCAGTGTAAGAAACATTTCAAGTGACTTCATGATGCAAATGAACTGGGCAAGTGGAGCTCAGAGTCAATAACATTTCAAAGTAATTGCACTTTGCAAATAACAACACACTGAAATTTCTACAAAATGGTGGTCCCTTACTAGGCAATTATTTACAGTGTGAGAAACACTCTGTAATGGCGGCACTTTGTGAATAGACACACCCAGCACAAGAAACTTTTCTAAATGGCTATACTTTGACTGCACTTCATGAAATAGTTGCACTTTGCACACAAATACACTTTTCAGAATGCATGCACAGTAATAATCACACACACTGTAAGCACTTTTATACACTTTGAGATACTTTGAGTAACTCTAGATATGCACAGCACTTTACCATAAAACATGCAGTCATCTTGCTTTATTTATGCTTAATGTGCCCTTTTTGCCCTTATTATATTCATTTTGCTTGCTTAGTCTCTTTTCATGCCCAATGCACTTTTCTTAAGCTTGTTTTACTCTACACGTTCCCATTTTGCCTTAAACATACTCATTTTGCTTAAAACATACTTGTTTTGCTTTAAACATCTTATTTTAACCATTTCCTTAGTTAATAAACCTTTTGTGCCTCTCGCTTATTTAATAATGTGGTTTGTGCCCTTGTAATGCTCCGTTTTATCCTTTTTATAGAATAAACATATTGTGTGAATTCTTATTACCTTTGATTCTTTTCTGGCTCTTTTTTTGTGCTCATTTCTCTTAATTTACATTCACTGCTATCTGACTCTTATTCTCTGCTAGCCCGTTTCTGACTCCATGTCACTCTCCTACTTTGGACACAATAGAAGAGTCTTTGTAGGTTCTGTTTCAGCAGCTTTATTTTATACAAACACATCATGATATAAGTTAATTGACTTTAGCATAAGTAACTTATATACAAACTAACTGCTGGAATCATACATGCTTATTGTCTGGCTGCAGTCTTAAAATGGCACTAGGAAATGGCATGTGCTGAACATTTATGTATGCACATTGTGGCTTTCAGATGCTTCTTGAAGGTACAGTACTCAGTACATGCAGTCTGATCTACAGGCACAAAACAAGGCTGTCCATTATCACCTTTAATTTTGCATTAGTTTAGTTATAGAACTCTTTGCTAGTAGTATTAGATCCAATAAGAACATTAATGGCATCAAAATAAAAGAAGATTGCAAACTAAAGATTCAGCTCTTTGCTGATGATATTTTATTAACAATAGGAAATATAGAGAATTCATTAGAACATATAATTAGGACTATTAGTCAGTTTGAAGTAATCTCATAATTAAGATTTAATCATAGTAAAACAAGTACATTATTAATTAATAAGAAATTACAACAAACCACAGGTTGGGAGGGTGGTGTAATGGTTAAGGTGTTTGCCTTACAAGCACAAGGTGCAGGGTTTGAATCTCACAAGGGATAATTGGCTAGGCTTAAAATGGCTCACAAGGACAGTTAGCTTAGTACTAACCTATGAATAGTTAAACTTCAATTAGAATAGCAATTAAATGAAATATCTTGGTATAACCATTATGTCTAATAGTAAAGAAATGATACAAACAATCTTTCAACAGTTTGTTAATAAAATTTTAAGTTTAGTCACAAATTGGAACACATTCTTCTTTACCATGGAGGAATGGGTAATGCTTACTAAGATGGTAATTATCCATAAAATATTGTTTGTCATATAATTTTAGTACTATCTCCATCAAAAAAAAATTATGAAGAAGTTAAATAATATTTTACTGAAGTTTGTTTGGCATCCTAATAAACCGAACATTTCCTTTGATTGACACAGAAAAGGTTGGGATAATGATGGAGTAGGATTCTCTGATATTCAATTATATGCTACTTCAACAATTGTAAAAGTTGTAACATTGTGGATAAATCCATCTTAATGATTCAAAATGGAAACAAATGAACTAAGAAATATTATTAGTAAATAATAAATCTATCACAACCAGTCATAAACAAATAGTCCCTAATAGTTTTATCTGGTTATTAAAAGATCTTTGCATAAATGGTATTATACCCTTTTCTCAAATTCCCTGTTTAAACAACATAATTTCCTCTTTTCAAAAATTCACATGTTCTAAACATTATATTAAAGACTTAATATTCCTATGAGTCTAACTGCATATACAAATGATTGCTTAGAAACTCATAACTTCAACAAAATGCTAGTATTGAATTAACAACATGCCCGTTTCTTTTATTCCTTTCACTAACAACCTCTTACCATACACCACTCTGCTATCAGTCACCTGCACCTACTCTCCCCTTTTATTTCAGCACCCACACTACCTCTCACCTACAACTTATTTATCAATCTCTCTTTCCCATCTCACTCTCTGACCTCTTCAGAATTACTAGTTTTCCAAATTCATCTCTCTCCACTACTCTAAAGCAAAGACATCCTACTACTCTGAACCTACTCACATATATTTTTGCACTTTCTTCAACACATTTCTCTTGGATGGGGACACATCTGCCCCAATCCAGGACCACCTGCCTCTACCTTTCACAAAATCTCAATTCAAACCTTTCCCTCTCACCTACCTCTTCATACCAACACTCCCTCACCCAAATCACTAAAAATCTTCTCCGCTAATATTCAAAGCATGATTAATAAGATAAAAGAATTTCACTCTTGGATTTCTAACACTACTACTCACATCCTTACCCTATCTGAAATCTGGCTTAAACCTCACTTCCTTAATACAGAAATCTTACCTCCTGGCTACTACATCTTTTGCTCAGATAGAACCAACAAGAGGGGTGGGGAGTTGCCATCCTCTACTCCCATCAACTTAACCTTTCCCCACACTCTATCTCTGTTCCTAGCTTTACACCTGCAGAAATTCTTATTGAAAACTATCACCTTAACCCTCACAAAAGATTTGCCTTAGTCTCTATATACATACCCCCTGGTGATAGTACTTTTCTCCTGGCTCACTCAGTATGTCCCTTATGAAACCATTGTACAAGGAGATGTTAACATAGACTGGTCTAAACTGTCTAATTTCTCACTTACTCACAGTCTTAACCTTCATGGATTTCACCAACTCATATCTACCCCTACTCGAACTAACAAAAATTCCTTACCTGGGCCTATCCGTGACTGGATCCTTACCTCGCATCCTACCCATTAGCACAATCCTGGCGTACTTCCTAAATCTTTAAGTGACCACTCCCCTACCTATATTCATAGATTCACCCAACATTCACCCAAAGATCATACATACAGAGTATGTCAAAACCTTACTCACTTTGACCTAGATACATTTAACTCCAAACTTTCTAGCATTAAATGGTCCTTACTACATCACCTCCCTCTCATTGAGGCAGTAGAATCTTTCAATAAAAATTTCCTTGACACACTCAGCTCAATTGCCCCTTCTAGAAAAATCAGAATGAAATCTAACTTTTCCCCCGGCTCACAAAACAAACCTTCTCCATTATGCACAAAAGAGGTGGTGCCTGGAAAGCCTAACTTAAAAACAAATCCTCTCTCCTTCTTCAAAGATACAATGAGCTCTGAAACATGACCAAAAAACTAGTCAACAAAGATAAGAAAGCTTTCTTCTGCTCTGGTCAACGTAGCCCACATAAATATCCAAAGAAATTCTGGACTACCATCAATTACCTGCTTCACCCAGGCAATCCATCTACTCCCAGCCCCTTCCCACACAACACTGCTGCTGAAACTGCCACTCTCCTTAACAACTATTTTACAGAACCAATCCAAAAACTTTCACAAAATAGTACTTCGAACTCAACCCCCTTCATCACCCCATAACAAAACATTCCCCAACACATTCACTTTCTAACCAGTTCCCATTTCCATTATTAAATTTCTCCTAAATGAACTTAAGCCTTGCTCCCCCTCTGCTGACCAACTACCCTCATATTTTCTTAAAGTTGCTGCACAGTCCATTACATACCCTGTCTCTATACTTATCAATCATCCATTTCTGAAGTCCATATTCCAGACATATGGAAATCCTTTTATACAATCCCTCTCCACAAAGGGGAAACTCTACTGATCCTTCTAACTTCAGACCCATTGCTATCCTGTCCCCCATATCTAAAATCCTGGAAAAGTGCATCCATATGCAGTTACTCAAACACATCCTTGACAACAACCTCCTAACTCCAAACCAACATGGCTTTAGACCCCACCATAGTATAGCAACTGCATTACTCTCTTTCACCCAAACAGTAACTGAAGCCCGTGACAATAACTTGCTCATTTCCTTGATCTAAGGCCTTTGATACTGTCTCCCTTTCCAAACTTCTAACTAAACTCTCTGACCTTCATCTCTCTACCTCCTCTGTTAACTGGTGTTCTTGCTACCTTTCCAACAGGCAGGAATCCATTCGCTGGCAATCTGTCCTCACCCCTTTCCTCCTAGTAAACACTGGCATCCCTCAAGGATCTATCCTTGGCCCCTTCCTGTTCAATATTTTCACGAACAAACTTCACTCTGCTACTAACCTCTCAACACTTCTACAATATGTTGACATTTCCACTCTCACCACCACTGCTGACAGAATTCCTGAACTTCTAGCTCTCACTCAACACACCTTCTCGTCTGTCGAAACCTGGCTTTCTGATAATCAACTCATACTAAATCCAAAAAAAAATACTAAACCCCTTCTCCTCCTTCACAAGAAAACTGAAACAAACAAAAATATCACTGTAAAATGTATCATGGTTCAAGAATACACTACCCACCGGCTGATGTTATAACACTTTAATATATAAAAAACACAAAATAAAACGAACCACAATGGTTAAGTGCTTTCAACTACTAAGCATAGACTTCTTCAGAACACCATTAATGTAATTAAAACAGTTTAAATATTAGTCAAACACCAATGGGAATGGACTATCAATTAATCAGCATGTGATTCATATTCATGAAGTAATGAATATTCATACATTGTTATTGTTTGCAAACTGTCTTAAGTATTGTCATATTTAAAAAACCTTAATGCAACAAGTATATATAATATAAATATACTAGTCAAACACCTGATTAAACCATTACATAGCTAAAAGATTTTGATAAAAAAGTATTTATAAAGAAAATTTATTAAAATGTATTTATTGAAAGATGTTATTTGAAAAAAAATGATCGTATAGTTCGTATACCTAAAAACTTGTATACCCATATATATTATATAGTGTGACAAACAGTATGTGCCAAAACCTAGTACTAATTCATATTCTTGCTTCTAGTATAGGTTTTGTTGGAATATGGTCATTCAACCCTGGGGGTTTAACAGTATTTAATAACAATTGCCATTTGACTTCCTTTCCCCCCAGGAATTTCCTTAATGTTACCACCCCTTGGATTAGGTTTTACTTGTTCCAAAATCCCAAATTTAAAAATGTGACACTTTCTATTCTCCTCTAAGTGTCTATATAATGCATTATTCCTGTCCTTTCTTCTAATACAATAATTGTGGTCATAAATCCTATGATTTTGATGTATTTGTCAGCTGTGGACCTATGTAAATATTTGTTTGTTTTATAATTGATTTGTTTATTGTTTTAAAAAACAAATAAAACAAATAAAACAAAGAAATACTACAGTAAAGCAAATCACTCTACAAAAATATATGCAGTACTTTCCAAAGTTTTTATCTCTTGTATCAAAACAAAGTTGGTTGCTCTGAGCTTGCCCTTCAGAAGTTTGCATAAGTTACAGCAGTTTAACTTTTGCCTTATTAGAAACCTTACAGTGTGTGATCATTTCAGGCTGGCAAATGTAATTCCTATTCCTAGTGGATGAAGGACTGTATGTATTCCTTTTTTTTCAGGAAAACAGACAAAACCATTACTTTCCAAACACTGCTCTGTCTGCATTACCAGCAGATGATGAGGCAAATTTCATTTCAGTAAGCCATTTGTGACCGTCCTGAAAAAAAATGTCACTCACTGCAAATACCATCTGTTGGCTAAACCCTGCAATTAAAGACGCCATGGTGGGGTGAGAGGCTGTAGCAGGTGTGTGGGTTCAATTTATGATCTCCATCATGACAACTATTAAATGAACTGCGGAACTTGTGCCATTTAAAAATGCAAACAGAGGTTTTCACATCACCTGCAAGACCTGACAAACATGGTGCCTTCTTTATACAACATTTCCATAAACATCACTTGCTTCCATGCAATATTTACATAAAGATGCAACAGTGAAAAATCAGTCATTATTTCAGCACGACAGCTGACATGTTCTGAGCTAGCATTGCATATTTATTTATTTATTTATTTATTTATATTTGCAAATTGGGAATATCCAGTTGGGCAGAACCATCTTTGACTCCATACTATCGAACAAAAAGCATACAATAAGACAGCTTCATGGTTAGGATTATCAGTCACGTACATGCGTAATCAGTTGCAAGAGCAAAGGTTAGCAGAGAAAATTAAACACTTATTTATGTGACAGTCTCTGATGGAGTTTATACATTATGCAATCATCAGTGAAATGCTTCATTCAGAGGTATCAGCAGACAGTCTAGGCCCATGACATGTTATGCATAGAAAACCTCATATGTTATATCACAATCAGCATATCCACAATATCTAATTACATATGTTACACACACACACACACACACACACACACACACACACACACACACACACACACACACACACACATGCAAACACACACACACTGAACCTAATTTAAAAGCTTTATCAATCATTTTAATAATGAAGGCCCACTACAAACAAATGAAGTCCATCATTATGTACACTGAATGAAAGGCGGCTGCGGTGGTGCAGTGGTTAGTGGTCCCACCTCACAGCAAGAGGTTTTTCAGTTCGATCCTCGGCTGGGGTGCCTTCTGTGCAGAGTCTGCATGTCCTCCCTGTGGTTGTGTGGATTTCCTTCAGGTGCTCCGGTTTCCTCCCACATCCCAAAGACATGCTGTAGGTGGATTGGACACTCTAAATTGGCCCTAGGTGTGAGTGTGTGCCTTCTGTGGAAGGTTGGGTGCTGGGATGGCAATGTGACACCGTAAAAACTACACTGCCAATCATGAGCAGACAGGTGATCTGCTGTGGTGACCCCTAACAGGGAAAAAGCTAAAAGAAGAAGAAGATTATGTACACTGAATAAATGAGGACATGATGCCCTGAAGATGAAGAGGAAGGGGGAAAGAAGGCATGGTACTGGAAAGGAGGAGGAAATTAAGAGAGAAGAAGTAGAGCACAGACAGAGACAAAAGGAGTGGAAGATAGAACTTACAAAGACAATGGATGTGGATATAAGTGGGTGACAGTGGGGGGGTTAGTAGAAGAGGGGCAAGATGTGTGGATAACAGATGTCAGTAAAGGAAAGGGGAAATGATAGCTTCATAATAAGTACAAATATAATCATGTTGCCAGCTGACTGTCTCAGCCATTAAGTAAATTACCTCATAAATGCTACTAGAATACTCAGCATGCAGCAATGTGGTACAACAGTACAGTGTTATACAGATTTCTTAGACTTGTGCTGAAAAGCAGGAACATTTTCTCCTGCTTCATCCAGGACTGTTTGTAAGTTTCTGAGCCCCCCCCCCCAAGACTTTCTGTGTTGGAGGGAAGCCTTCTAGCTTATCAGTGGGAGTGGTAAGCACTAGGTAACCTATCTACCACATAAGGAGTGGTTCTGGCCCAGAAATTGTAGTTACTGGCGATTTGGGCAGTTTTTCCATCTCTCTCAACTTTCTGATTTAAAAGCCCGCATTTGCACGTTTCCCCCCTTTCCTGTAACTAGTCTAGTCCAGATACAGGTTTGCTGTATCCAGGACTGTTTGTAAGCTCCTGAGCCCCCCAAGCCTTTCTGTGTTGGAGGGAAGCCTGCTAGCTTATCAGTGGGAGTGGTAAGCACTAAGTAGCCTATCTACCACATAAGGAGTGGTTTTTGTCCCAGAAATTGTAGTTATTGACTGTTTGGGCAATTTTTCCATCTCTCTCAACTTTCTAATTTAAAAGCCCGCATTTGCACTTGTTTCTTTCCTGTAACTAGTCTAGATAAGATACAGATTCTTAGTTTTAGCACTTGAATTTGCTTATTCATGCTCAGCACTTGTTCAGAACTTGTTGTAAGCACTAAATAAGCTACAAATTACTACAGCGCTTAACCTTCCTCATTGCCTAGAGGAAAACAGTTTTTGTACTTACTTTCCTCACTTGCTTAAAGAAAAACAGCTCTTGTACTCAATTTCCTCACTTATCTAGAGCAAAATAGTTTTTTATTCAGGCATGTCCAAGGTTCAGCTCCCAGTGTTCTCTCCTGTCTATCTGATGAATCTGGGCATCTTGGGGCAATGTAGCAATTGCCTCACGTACAAAGACAATCCTATCCTCCTACCACCCAACACTACAACCTGTGAGAGATGCACTTATCTAGCCAAACTGGAAGTAAAGCTCTCTCCAACCAAGACTGAACTTGACAGTCAAGAGGAGAAGGTAAACACTTGCACCACACCACACTCATCACATAGTCCCACTAAATCTACACCACCAAAATCCACACATAGAAACACAAAAACATTCACGGAGGCTCTCAGTAATAATCTGCTCAAGCAATAGAGACCCCCAAAACAGAAACGCAAGCAACTTCCACCCCCCAACACAACGCAAATGACACATATCCCACAGTCTCCGTGTGCCACTCAACCACAGCCCATAAGGCAAAACAACGTACCCAACACACTAGTCATAGGTGACTACAGTCAGGCACACTGATCTCCCACTCACCAGGCTAAACAAGGAGAAGGTGACTGTCAGCTGCCTGTCTGGTGCCAGGATCCGCCATATAACCCACACTCTCAGGTCACTCCACAACAAGTACAACTATGACTCTGTCATTGTCCATGTTGGTGTGAATGACCTGAGACGTACCTCCCAGGACTACATGAAAAGAAACATGGAAGAGCTCTCTGATCTTGTAGCCCAGGCAGATTTGACCCTAGCCCTGAGTAGCATTCTGCCATCACCCAGAATGATACCGCAGTACGAGGACAAAATGATTGACTTCAACAACTGGCTAAGCTTCTGGTGTCATTCTAAGGGGATCCAGTATCTGTTTTCCTGGGACAACATGATCAACAGACCATGATGCTTTGCCAGAGATGGCTTGCACCTGTCACTTCTGGGATTCTGGATACTGGCTAAGGCTCTTGCCGCCCCTATAGTGCTTTTTTTAGGCAAGGTTCAAATGACAAATTCATCACAGTAACAGGAACAGGCAAGCAAAAACTGAGGGTAATGCTACTCAGTGCTAGAAGTGTAAATCTCAAAATGCACTCACTCGAGGCACTCCTTAAAATGGATAACATCGATATCTGTGCAGTGACTGAGACCTGGTTCAAGGCTCCAGAGAGCACCCTTGCACTACCAGGCTATAACTCATCCCACACTTTTCGGCCATGTAACCTGGACTGGAACACCAAAGGCGGAGGTATGTCCATATTCATTAAGGATATCCACACCTCCAGGCTAGTTGCTCAGTATAATGCATCCGAGGTTATCCAAGTGCAACTAACTCTGGGCAAAACTGCAATCAAACTTTTAGCTTGCTACAGATCCCCCAACATGCCCCAGAATTCCCAATCCTCTTTTCTTGATATACTGGAAAATATTAGGGTTCAGCCAAATTCCCTAATAATGGGTGATTTCAACTACCCCACCCTTAACTGGGAAAACTTCTCATGTACCAACTCCTTTGCTCAACGCTTTCTGGAATTCATAAATTCCAGTGCCCTGGATCAACTTATCCACACCGCCACGAGGGGAAACAATATTCTAAACCTAGTCATTACCAACATGAGTGACCAGTGTTCCACACCTGAAGTCAACTCCTTGTTGGTCTGATTTGACCATAAGCTAATCACCCTAGATATCCACATCCTGCCCCCATCCCCATTAAGGAAACCATGGTAAACAATTTCTCCAAAGCCAACTTCATGCTTCTTAAGACAGAAGTGGTGAACTTCATGACACCTATGCAGATGGACAATACAGTTATGACTGCTGAATCCTACACAAATGCACTCTATAAGCACTTACACCAGTGCATGGATTGTGCTATCCCAAACAGAATCAAGACGCTATCCTCCAAAAAAAGGAAGCCAAGCTGGTGGTCCCCTGCCATAAACAAACTGTACAACAGAAGGAAGAAACTGTTGCAAAAGAGAGTAAAATCCCATGAGTGGAGGAGCTCCCTGGTCAGCCTCAGTAAGAAGCTGAGATCCCTTATAAGATCCTCCAAAGCTAGCTACGAAAACAAAATTGCCACTGATTTTAAGGACAACCACAAAGCATTCTATAGCTGTGTCAAGAATCTCAATAGCAACACCTAAATCTGCTCTGAGTTGCAGCACAACAACACGAAAATTACAGAACCAACTGATATTGCCAACATCCTGGCAGATAGTAACACTGGTAAAATAAGTAGACCTGTGTCAGAAGAGACATAAGCTTTAATAAAAAAACTAAACTTATTAAATAAATAATGCATCTAATGCACCAGGCATCAATGAAAGTATTTCCACAGCCTGTGTATTAAAACTCAAATCTCAGTTTATATAATGCACACTGTATTTTCATAATACACTTCATGATCACCCATTTTTATTATAGAATCTTAATGTGCAACAGATTTTACATTTTTCAACAAGGTTGACATTATTTATTTAATAAGTATATTTATGTATTTATTTGTGCTGTTTAAGTTTACACACGGGTTTGTGCTGAATGAATTTGGATGTTGGTGGGTTAATTTTTAATTGCATTAAGCTACTCATGTGATTCATTGTTTCAGTTTGGTATTCAGGTGATTATTGTTGCACTGCTTACTGACTCTGGTGAAGTCCAATCATGGGTGAAAGTGCTTAGTCAGTTTTGTTTTTTCATTAAAGCTGATGTCTCTTCTGGCATGAGTCTGCTTATTTTACCAGTGTTACTTTTGCAATTTTATGGTCGCATCCTGGCAGATAGGTTCAGTGTTGACGTTACCTCCCTCTCACCCCCTAAAAGGCCCACATCTATACAGGAAGAATGTAGAGTGTCTGTAATCACAACTATGCAGGTAAAAACAGCACTCTCTAAAGCCAAAAACACAGCATCCATGGGACTGGACAACATCCCAGGCTGTGTTTTACATGAACTTCAGAACGAACTTGCTCCCCACCTAAGCATCATGTTCAATCATAGCCTCAGATCAGGCTTTGTGCCCACTGAATGGCACACAGCAACAGTTATCCCACTCCACAAAGGGGGAGCCACCACTGATACCAGGAACTATCACCCTATTAGTCTGACAAGCTTGATCTGCAAGGCCATGGAACGTATCATCATGGAACTCATAAAGAAAGACATTGTTAACCTCCAAACTCTGAACCCCAGCCAGTTCAGGTTTGTGAAAGGCAGATCATGCCTCCTGAACCTAATCAACTTCTTTGAGGCAGTCACCAAAGCCGTAGATGAGGGTAAGGTGGTTCACACAGCCTATCTTGACCTTGCCAAGACTTTTGACACTTTCCCCCATTCTGGAATTATAGCTAAACTCACTAAACTAGGAATAAATCCCTACATCATAAGATGGGTTGCCAACTGGCTCACTGACAGAATCCACACTGTTGCAGACTCCAAATCTGACTTCAAACCAGTGACAAATGGAGTACTACATGGTTCAGTCCTGAGAACTCTCCTGTTTGGTATCTACTTCTCTGAAGTACAGGCTAACACAGAAGGCCTCTGGCTAATGAAGTTCACAGATGACTGCAAACTAGGAGCCATAGTTGAGTCCCCAAATTATGTGGACATCCTACAGAAGGGCCTCACTGAGACAGATGCCTGGTGTGAGAACCATGGCCTCAAGCTCAATGCCAGAAAGTGCATTGTCTTCCCCTTTGGTAAAAACTCTGTACCCATGAACTACCACATGGGCAGCAGTCTTCTTATCACCGAATGTGTGATAAGAGACCTTGGGACCCAGGTGGACAGTAGTCTCTCCTTTGATAATCACATCGCCACAGTAGTCAGGAAGTCCTTCTACATGGCACATCTCATCGCAAAAGGGTTCTCATCCAAGAAAAAGAGGTCATTGTTCCCGTCTACTCGACACTCATTGGACCTGTTATAGAGTACAGTGCCCCTTTTATAGTGCTGCACAAGTGGGAAATGGAACACATCCATTCCACCAATTGGAACCAGTACATCAGATTTTACAAAAGATATCTGGATGATATCTGCATTCTTTGGGATGGTACAGAAGAGTTGTTCCACGCCTTCATTAACTACTTGAACAATACCACCACTTTTCTCAAATTTACTTATGCCTTTAATGACACTTCTTTGCACTATTTAGATGTCCATTTGACAAAAAACTCCAGCAGTAAGGGTTTCCTGTCTAAGGTGTATAGAAAGGAGACATATTCAAACTCCTTTCTTCACTTTGACAGTGGGCACCCTCCTTACATTAAGAAAGGTATTATTAAAGGTCAATTAATCCGAGCATGTAGAATGTGTAGCACTTCAGACTTGTTAACCAAAGAAATTGATTTTCTTAGATCACTGTTTCTAGATAGGGGGTACCCTCTCAGTTTTTTTCAGGACATCCTCACCGAGGTTCTCAGTAAAAGGGATAAGTGTTACCCACCATTGTTAGGTACACGAGCTCCTTTTTCCAGAGTTCAATCCACTATAGTTCACAACCTCTCCAGGAGTTTTGTGTACACTTACTCAGCTGATGCACCGCTTATAGAAAAGACCATGAAGAATTTCTGGCCAGTGGTCATTTCCCATGAAGAACTAGCCAATTTGTTCCCTACTAACCTTTCCTTTATTAGAAAAAGGAACACCAATTTGAAAGGCATCTTTGAGCAAAGTCAGCTCACTATAGGCAAGGTTGATTATTCTAGTTGCAACAAGAAGAAAGGGACGTTTCAATGTGGCAGATGTCATCAATGCCCCTCCATTTCCAACACTCACAAGATACATATCACCGCCCGTAACATCACCCTAACAGCAAGTGAGTACTACTCTTGTTATTCTTCGGGAGTAGTATACTTAGGGTTCTGTGTGGTTTGTACATCGTTTTATGTAGGCAAAACGGAAAGGGCACTGAAACGAAGGATATATGAACATCTTTATGACATCAAATGCAAAAAAGAAACAAATGCTTTTTGCAAACATTCTTTTGTTTGTCCCAACATGTCCATTCGTTTCTTTGTTCTTGAAAAAGTTTGTCCTGATCAGAGAGGAGGGGATTGAGAAATCACACTCTCATCTAGGGAATTGATGTGGCAAACTAAGTTGAATGCGACAAGATACCCAGGTCTTAATGACAGTTTAAGTATAGTTAGTATACTCAAAGCAAACAGAAATGTTCTTTAAAGCTGTCATTGTTCTACATCAGGTGGTTTCAAGTTGTACTCTATTCTTTCTTCCTTCTATTCCGCTGTTTCTCCCCCCCCCTATCCCCCCCCCTTCCTCCCCCTCCTTTTCTTTCCCACTTTTTCCTGTTGTTTGCCTTTACTGCATTCATGTACACCATTTCATATTTCATTTTTCCTTTCACTTACATTTTTACAACATGTTTAAAGCACTGTACTAGTTGTATATAGAGTTTTTATTCTTCATTTTCTTTTTTAGACTAGGTCATTCACAGCAGACCATTCATTTGTATAATGTTTCTGTAACTTACCAGTTTTCATTTTATTAATTTTGTACAAACAAGTACTCTGTTAATTTTCTAACTGTTTTTATAATACTTATGAACACAAGGCTCATTAATGAAGACTGCAATATGCATTTGTAATATTGCATAAAACAAAGTAGTTAACGAGTTTGTAGTATGCTTTGATGGCTAATTTTTAAAAATGTTTTTAAACAACTTAACTAATTAATGTATCTTAATTGGTTTTAGTTAATTAACCAATGAGTTTAAGCTAAGCAGTATATAACTAATATGTGAAGCTATTGTTTTTTACACTTGATAAAGCCTGGTAGTACCGGGCGAAAGCGCTCGTGGTTTGTAGAATTTTTGGATTAAAGTCATTTCCTTATGATTCTTTTTGGATTGTTCATTTGCTGTGAATGAAAATTTTCATTTTAACTGGATCACATACCAGTAATTTTCACATTATACTTGTTGGGGCTGTTCAGCATTCTTGCCGGTCAAGACTTTTTGGTTTTCTGCATCTTTTTTCTTGGTTTTTGAGTACTTGATATTTCTCCTTTGATAATCACATCGCCACAGTAGTCAGGAAGTCCTTCTACATGGCACACCTCATCGCAAAAGGGTTCTCATCCAAGAAAAAGAGGTCATTGTTCCTGTCTACTCGACACTCATTGGACCTGTTATAGAGTACAGTGCCCCTTTTGGAATGTACCTCACAAGACATCTGCAGCAGCTGGAAAGGCCACAGAAGTACCTCACAAAGAGGATTACTGGCCTCAAACAGATGCCCTACACTGACCATCTCAAAAAACTCCAGCTTTAGTCCATAGCATATCGCCTACTCCAAGGTGATCTATGCCTAACATATAAATCTATATCAAACTTGGGTGTGAATCTAAGCTAAACCCAAAGCTGTTGGACATGCTACACCTAAAGAAATCCCAATCCCTCTGAGCTACATGCTCTAGGGACCTAAACCTTGTCACCACAATAAACAGGACATGCTGGAGGGATAGATTCCTGTCCTAGAGACTTCCCATACTCTGGAACAAGCTACCCATCTATGTCAAGCAAAGTTCCTCATTAGCACTCTTCAAGAGAAATCTTGATGAGTGGATGGAAAATAGGAAATACACCCCGGGGATCAATTATGTGGCTCTGCTCGACAGTGGCACAGGAAAATAACTTTCTTGGGTGGCATAAGCCAGGGAACCTTGTTGGCTAAGCTTACTTAGGCCCTTGGGCCAATAGCCTAGTACTTACCTATGAACCTATGAAGTGCACAAGATCTGATAAGAATTCAATTCATAGCTGCAAGCAAAGCACATTCAGCCATTTTCTGATATTTATCTATTTTACATCTAACCATAAAGGTGCAGCACCATGTTTATTTTCTTCCTTGGCAGCAGCTTTACCAAGTGTAACAAGACATAAACAGCACTTACACAACATCGGCAAACAGCTTACATTTGCACAAACACAGACAAAGTATGCTGTTCAAATGGACAAAAATGTAGATCCTATAACCAGAACTAAATACTACTACTCTACTACTCATTTCTCCAGTAACAAACCCTCAACCTGTGACATTCATTCTATGTCAGAATCCTGCCAATTAACCTGCTCAGTACTCACAGGAATCAAATCAAAACAATACAGATTAACTCTGATTACATACTATAATAGCAGTAATATCTAGCATGGAGATAAGTGTTATACCATGATCTAATCCCTCCTGACCTAAGCATTTGATGCCTCAGGCTTCAACCTCAATATCAAACCTAGCCATTTTAGAAGAAACCCCAAAACAAATCCCACCAAGCAAGATACTGCTGTTATTATGTGCCTCCCAGCATGTCAACTGAATCTATGAAAAATATGGCTGACCCATGAGGTTATTTCTGCATAACTGTCAGATTAATCATGTGATGGTACCTTAACTTCTCACTGATCTCATACAAGAAATATCTATTTATCTCACACAGGTAACAAGAAATATTACTTTTGTTTATCACACATGGAAGAAGATGACAAAACATAAATATATAAAATAAGAAGAGAAAGCTTACAATATTTCACATTATGGTAATAAAACACGATGTTACTTTTGATGCATTCTCAGACAGTAGCAAACTATGAGACTAGATCAGGCATGAAGTCCAGTATGACAATGGCGAAGGTTTAAGAAAATGACAAACAGAAAAGGCCAATGTCAGACTACAAATTGACCCAAAAGATAGGACCTAAAAGAGATGGAAATGAAGGGCTGAGGAGGTGCAGGAAGCATATTATAAGGGGGCTAGTGCCTAGTGGAACAAAATCAAATACAAGTTGAAAAGAAGATGGTAGGAAAATCTACCATCAAAAAAAAGGATTCAAGAAAGAGAGTGGCTTCTCTAAGTATATAAAGGGAAAGAGGAAAGGAAAGGACAGACTTGGCCAGGCAAAACAAATGGAAGATGATAAGAAAAAACTAATAAAAACAAGATGCAGTGAATAAATACATTGCTGCAGTGCGGAAATCAAAAGGTATTTACCAGGAAAGAGGGGGAGAAGCAGAGAAAGATCTTGCTATCCTTAGAACTTTGGCCAGGATTCAATAAAGCTTGTAAGGAACTAATCTCCGTGTAAGAATAGTGGCATGGCTTGAACACGGAGTTCAAAGCCTGTGCGATCCAGTAAACAAGGCTGGGGGCGTGCATGAACCTCCCAGCACTATTGCAGCACAGATACAATGGAATAATGCAAATCACCTCATTTGCTGGTGAAAACCATGCAAATGAGGTGAATTTGCGATCCAGTAAGCAGACAGGCATCCGTGTTGGAGCTGTGTCTGCAGGAGAAATGTATTCGGTTACTAACCGTGTACATTTCTGCAAAAATCAAAACGGGGGCATGACAGCTCAAAGTAAAGTATGCATTATGTTTATTAGGCATGCCAATGGCCAAAACTATCTCTATGGTAAATAGGTACACTCAGAGGTGTGAAGCACCTGTGTGTGATGTTACGGCATCTACCCCGCTCACACCACAAATGCAAATACAAATACATAACAACAGCCACTGTGGCCAAAGCCTGTGAATGGACTACAGAAGGACAAAGAGACACACATAAGGAGAAGGGGAGCCACTGGCCAGACAAATGGAAAATGTGCACAACAGAACAAATTACCCAATAACATAGGTACCCTGCAGGGTACCGAGTCAGTAAACATCACCCACAACTACACAACACACACCCACGTAAGTGGAGGTAATCAGCAAAACAAAAACGCTAACAAAGGACACCTCAAAGTCAAAAACACATGGGAACTCCACAAACCTACACACCACAGAACATGCATAGTCCACACAGCAGTGTCTCGCAACCACTAAGGCCTTATCATAAACCCAATATATTAATCATAGGCGACTCCATCTTGATACACACAGATATGCCTCTCACCAGGCTGGATAAGGAGAAAGTCATGCTTACTTGTCTGTCACATGCCAGAACCCTCCATATCACACATGTACTCAGGTCACTCCACATCAGGTACTGTTATCACTCTGCTCTAGTCCATGGTGGTGTGAATGATGTCAGATGTACCTCCTTGGACTATAGGAAGACAGACATAATTCAGCTTGCTGAATATGTGTCCCACGCAGGTATGTCCCTAGCCTTAAGTAGCATTCTACCATCACCTGGAATGATGGCCCAATGCAAACATAAAATGATTGTCAGTAACAATGGGCTTACTTACTGGTGTCATATCAGGGGGATTCGGTGCCTGACAGCCTGGGAACATATGACCGACAGACCACGCTACTTTGCTAGAGAAGGCCTGCATTTGTCTCACTTGGCCTTCAGGCCTCTGGAAAAGGTTCTTGCTTCCCACATAGTGCCTTTGCAGGGAAAGTCATGGGGTCAATACTACCAACATATAACACGCAACAAAATGCAAAGTAAAGGCCATGCTGCTAAATGCTAGGAGTTGAAACAGGAAAATGTACTCATTGCAAGCATTTGTAACCCTGGCAGATGGTGAAATTTGTGCACTCAAAGAAACCTGGGCCACAGCTGCAGGGAGCCACCCATCCTTACCTGATCACTCATTCTGTTACACAGCCAGACCCCAAAATGTGCACAGCAAAGCCAAAGGAGGTGGAGTATGAAGATATATTAGACAGACACACATCTCCATGCTGGTCAAACAGTCTGACACACACAAGACACTCAAATGCAGCCAACCTATGACAAGACCCCTATGAAAATTATAGGTAGCTACAGACAAACATATCTGACTCAGGATACCCACCCCACATATCTGTCCCTCTACAAATCTAGCAAGATGCAACCTGCTACCCTGATGCTGGCTGACTTATATTACCAAACCACTGATTGGAAGACCAACCATGCCAGACCATAAATGCACAGAGATTCCCCCATCTTATCATTGCTAAATCTTTAGGACAGCTACTTGAAATCCCCACTAGATGTCATACATATGTCAGACTTGGCAGTAACCAACATGATTAACCACTGCAGCACCCCTATGGTATCATCCTCCCTGGAAAAATCCAGCAAAAAAGCTGTCATGTTCGATATCACCAGCTCTCCTGACCACCCTCTAGGGATGGTATAAACAGCTGAACAGCCCCACTGCTCACTATTTCCACTGGAGGAACAGGCACCAATGCAAATGTACACAAAAGTACTATACCAGCATATATATTGAGATGCATGAAATCAGGAATACCTGACATGACAACATCATTGTCCACAAGGAAGAGTAAATCAGTCTGCAAACATCGGCAATAAAGGAACTATGTAACAAAAGAATTACATTGCTGTCCAAGACCGAGAAGGAGCAGGTGCACAATTGGAAGTAATTACTCATAGCCTGAACAAACAAATAAGACCACCACTGAAATCCTTTAAAGGCATCTCCAAGTCCAAACTGCCCACATCTAAGACAAACAATTCATAAGGCCTTCCCCACATATGTCTGCATTTCCAAGGGAAGCCCCCAGATCTGTGCAGAACTGGTGGTCAAGGACACCACATACACAAATGCTTTAGATATAGCCAATCTACTGGCTGACAGATTCAGTGGTAATGTCCCTCCTCTGCTATACCCCATCAGGAAAGCAGGACATCCTCAGTACCTGACCACCCAATCCTTATCACTAGGCAACATAGCATCACTGTCCTCTCAAAGCCAAGAAGACAGCCTCCATGGGACCTGAATACATCCCAGTCTGCAACCTACAGGAACCCTTGCATGAACTGGCATCATCAGTATGCACCCTACACAACCAAAGCCTGAGTATTCCCCCCATCTGTAGACTACATTCCCTGTCCACATCAAGCTGAGTGCCTCAAACCCCTTATGAAGTGCTCACTGTGTAAGTGCATTGGAAACAGACAATACAGTCCTGTGAATCCACCTGTGTCCCTGCTGGACAGGGGCTCTGGGTGTTGACATGTCTTAACATGGGCTACACTCTCCTCTGCAAGGGTTATAAAGGCTTCAGGCCCAGTAGCCTAGTAACCTCATATCAACCAATCAACCTATAAACAAATGTCTGTCAGTGGTTCACCACATTACTCGGTACTGCTCTGCCACTGACATAGCTGTAAATCACAGTGCTATGTGACATATACCACACATATAATGGACATCTCTGCTCCACACCAGGATATGGCTTATCAGTTAAGAAGAATACCACACAAGCAGATCACCAGCCAGTATATCACTGAGGTGCTGAAATGTCTACACAGCTTTATCAGCCAATCGGCTGTAGTCATACCTCTCAACCAGTCGGATTGGGCAAGAATGTCTATAGTTTTGCTCAAAATTTCGGTCTGTGCATCATACATCTTGTATTTCCCATGGAAATCACTGTGATGATCTGAGGATATCTGTCAATAAGTAATCATACAACACATTTCAGTGTCAGATGACATATATGTCAGAAGATGTCTGCTAAAACAAACCCTGTTACTCTACTATTTTTCTATGTTAATAAGAGCAATATTTACAGTATTTCTCTATGTTTGGGCCATTGTTCCGCCATTTTGGCAGGCTATCTCAATATATTTTGCACTAACAGGTTGACAGGTGTAGCTGTAGCACACAAAACACCGGACCGGAGTACAACTATCTCTGGAATGGAGCCCCACTCTTACTATAGAAGGTCATACTGGGCATGCTCATACACTTAGAGAATTACAACCCATGTCTAAACCCACATCAGAGTATATAACTGTATTGTGCATAGATGTCTTTGAATACAGACAGTTATGTACATCTTAACTGTCTCTACCCATACCTGCCAGACAGGAGTACCCTCAGCTAGCTGTAGGTGACTCATATGTGATATATCTGCATCTGTTTTATGTGATACACAGACATATATATGGGCAACATAGAACAGCATTTCAAGCATACACACACATAGACATGGGGAAGAGAGAGACAGTGATATATATATATATATATATATATATATATAGAGAGAGAGAGAGAGAGACAGGGAGACACACATAGAGAGAGTGAATCATAGACAGGGATACACCCAAAGGCATAGACTGATCTCCTGCTGCTGACAGTTGCACACCAGTTGTAACCAGTCACATGTGCCAGCATGAAGGTGAGCCCCATTGTGTAATACTAATGAAGTATGGGGTTGTAATATCACATCACCCACCTTTATGTGCATGTGTGTTTGCAGGTTAAAGTATTATGAGTCCTTACCCCCTCAATACACATACAAAGGCCTGACTGTACAAGATCTGCTGTCATTCACCTTAGAAGTACCTTTTGGACACTTGTCAGCCCTATAAGCTCTGTGGCTTGTAAGATAACTGTGTACCTCTATAGTACAAATAACTCAATACATAGAGATTTTAACCTCAGTCTTACCAAATGTAAGTGTGTGTGTGTTTGTGTGTTTGTTTCCAGGTTAAAGATTTGTATGCCATTCCCACCCAGTACACTACCCATTGTCCTACTTTACAAGGGCTGCTGATGTCATTCACCTTAGAAGTACCATTGGACAGCCCTCAGCCCTATAAGCTCTGTGGCATGTGCAAAAATTGTGTAACATTGTAATACAAATAACCAGCTAGGTAGGGGTTTTAATCTCAGTGCTAGGTAATGTGTGTGTGTGTTTGTAAGTGTGTATGCTTGTAGGTCACAGTATTTTGAGGTCTTTCCCACCCAGCACATTTCTCATTGCCCTACTTTACAAGGGCTGCTGATGTCATTCACCTTAGAGGTACCTCTGGACAGTTGTCAGCCTTATAAGCTTCATGGCATGTGCAATAAGTGTGTAACACTGTAGTACAAATAACTAGATAGGTAGGCATTCTAATCTCAGTCATGACAAATGTAAGTGTGTGTGTGTGTGTGTGTGTGTGTGTGTGTGTGTGTGTGTGTGTGTGTGTGTGTGTGTGCGCATGTATGTGTGTATGTGTGAGTGTGTGTGTGTGAATCATGTCCCTGGTGGTGTGTGTTATACCATTTTGAAATGTGTTCCCAGTACACTTTGCATTGCCCTACTTTACATGGCACGCTGATGCCATTCACCTTACAAGTACATGTAGACACTCGTCAGCCTTATAAGCTCTGTGGCATGTGCAACAACTGTGTAATGCTGTAATACAAATAATTAGATAGGTAAGAGTTCTAATCCCAATACGACCAGCTATAGTACTGTGTGTGTTTGTCTGTGAAGCATATTCCTTGTGAGTGTTAGTTATACAAATTTAAGGCCTGTTGACTCCCTCCCCATAGCATTACTTTAAGGAAGCAGTTAATTGCGTCTGCCTTACCTCCGCCATGTTAAACTATTCAGGCCATACCAGTCATCTGTACAGATGTATATGGAATATCCAGATGTTTGCAACCTATATGTGGTTTGTGTCCACTAACAATGGGCATTTATGAGTAATCATTGCAAAATATGTCACAGTTACCATAGTGACAGACATGTCAGCATCAGACGTCATACCTATCTGAAATATCATGCTGATAGAAAGTCAGTTACTCTATCACTTGTCCTGGTATGTTAAGAGCAATATATGAGACCAGTTGCTATGTTGGGTGTTTTATCCCACCATCCATAAAGGCGTTCCCAAGATTACATGTTGTCCCTACCATACAATCTGTGTGGAGCATGTGATGTGTACGAAACACTATAGTACATACAAGTGGGTAGGTAGGGTTAGTAATCTATTGGCAGGTGTGTATGTGTTACTGCATGCATATCCCCTGTGGATGTCTTAATTGCGTGTATGCAATGGTTATACCATCTTGTGTGCCTTTCCCACCCTGTTAACTCCCCCATTGCCAACCTAGTTGCAGCCCCTACAGATGTCATCCACCTTACAAGCACAGTAACACAGTTTCTAACACAAAGGCACCGTTGTGCATGCAATTGTCATATCACTGTGTATTGTACATAAATAGATAGGTGAGTCAGAGCTTTGGCCGGCTAACATCTACCTGAAATTAACTGGATGTATAAGTGAATTTAAGTACAATTTTATCTGCTATTTTGCATATAGTACTGTATTTAATTTATTTATTTGTATTTTTCACTGAATATTAACTCAACTGAAGTTGTGGCTGTCTCTACAGAGTACTTGTTAGAATTTCTGTGTAGCCACTGATAGCAGTGGGGGGTAGTTTCACCTCATCACTGACATTCTGTCTTTCCATATATAAGTGGTACATTTTGAGTTGTCTCTGCTTAATATCAGAGCTTTGGCTGGCTAACATCTACCTAAAATCAACTGGAAGTATACGTGAATTTAAGTACACTTTTATCTGGTCTTTTGCATATAGTACTGTATTTAATTTATTTCTTTGTGTTTTTCACTGAATATTAACTCAGCTGAAGTTGTGCCTGTCTCTCTACAGAGTACTTGTTAGAATTTCTGTGTAGCCATTGATAGCAGTGGGGTGTAGTTTCACCTCATGTTTATCTGTTGTTTTGCATATAGTACTGTATTTAATTTATTTATTTGTGTTTTTCAGTGAATATTAACTCAACTGAAGTAGTGGCTGTCTCTCTACAGTTAGTTCTCCACCCACACTCCCTGTTCTTGTTTTGGTGTTAATGTTGGTGGCTTTGAAAATGGCCGCCCATCTTGTAGATTTGTATTTGGATACTCTTCTGGGTCCATCTAATTTGCTCACTCAACTGAGTGCAATGAGATCATATTCTGATTTCAGGCACTCCTCCTGTGTACAAAGAGAGCATTTGGGAAGGACAAACCCTGTAGCCTCTTAATCCTGCTCTGTTCCCTCCCTCAAAATAAATAAATAAATAAATAATAATAATAATAATAAAAAAAAATATATATATATATATATATATATATATATATATATATATATATATATATATTATTCAGCTGCTCTTACTGTCTTAGTTGCTCTTCTGCGTGCTATCTGTTCAGTCACTCTTACTCTGCACTTATTACTGCTTGTTAGTAGCCTTCTAATTTATTGCCTTCTGCACTTATTTTTTAGTCATTTAATAATTTAATTGTATTTATTTGAACTGTATTTGCCGTAGTGTTGCTACACACTCGGGTGTGCTGGCCTGCACTACAATTTGAATTGTATTTACTGTTGTTTTAGCTGCTTTTCTGTAACAAAAAAAATTCTAAGCTTGTTTCCTGCCTTTCCTGTAACTAGTCAAGTCCAGATACAGACTTGTTGTATCCAAGACTGTTGGTAAGCTTCTGAGCCCCCCAAGCCTTACTGTGTTGGAGGGAAGCCTTCTAGCTTATCAGTGGGAGTGGTAAGCACTAGGTAGCATATCTACCATGAGAAGAGTGGGTTTTGGCCCTGAAATTGTAGTTCATTGGCCATTTGGGCAGTTTTTCCATCTCTTTTTACTTTCTGGTTAAAAGCCCGTTTTGCGTTTGGTCCCCGCCTTTCCTATAACTAGTGTAGTCTAGGTACAGATTTGCTGTATCCAGGACTGTTGATAATCTTCTGAGCCCCCCCCCCCCAAGCCCTTCTGTGTTGGAGAGAAGCCTTCTAGCTTATCAGTGGGAGTGGTAAGCACTAGGTAGCATATCTACCATGAGAAGATTGGGTTTTGGCCCTGAAATTGTAGTTCATTGGCCATTTGGGCAGTTTTTCCATCTCTTTTTACTTTCTGGTTAAAAGCCCATTTTGCATTTGGTCCCCGCCTTTCCTATAACTAGTGTAGTCTAGGTACAGATTTGCTGTATCCAGGACTGTTGGCAGTCTTCTGAGCCCCCTTCCCTCAAGCCCTTCTGTGTTGCAGAGAAGCCTTCTAGCTTATCAGTGGGAGTGGTAAGCACTAGGTAACCTATCTACCACAGGAGGAGTGGTTTCTGGCCCAGAAATTATAGTTTATTGGCCGTTTGGGAAGCTTTTCCATCTCTTTCAACCTTCTGATTTAAAAACCTGTGTTTGCGCTTGTTGCCTGTCTTTTCTGTTACTAGTCTAGTCCAGGTACAGATTTGCTGATTCCATTACTCTTTGTAAGCTTTTGAGCCCCCCCCAAGCCTTTCCGTGTTGGAAGGAAGCCTTCTAGCTTATCAGTGGGAGTGGTAAGCATCAGGTAGCCTATCTACCACAAAAGGAGTGGTCCCTGTCCCAGAAATTGTAGCTATTGGCTGTTTGAGCAGTTTTTTTCCATCTCTTTCAACTTTCTGGTTTGAAAGCCGCACTTGTGCCTGTTTCCCACTTTTCCTTTAACTAGCCTAGTCCGGTTACAGAGTTGCTGTATCCAGAATTGTTAGTAAGCTTCTGAGCCTCCCAAGCCTTTCTGTGTTGGAGGGAAGCCTTCTAGCTTATCAGTAGGAGTGGTAAGCACTAGGTAGCCTATCCTCCATGGGAAGAGTGAGTTTTGGCCCAGAAATTGTAGTTTATTTGGCCATTTGGGCAGTTTTTCATCTCTTTTAACTTGCTGGCTTAAAAGCCTACATTTGTACTTGTTCCCCGCCTTTCCTGCAACTAGTCTAGTCCAGGTACAGATGTGCCTTTATCCAGGACTCTTTGTAAGCTTCTGAGCCCCCCAAGCCTTTCTGTGTTGGAGGGAAGCCTTCTAGTTTATCAGTGGGAGTGCTAAGCATTAGGTAGCCTATCTGCTACAAGAGAAGTAGTTCCTGGCCCAGAAATTGTAGCTACTGGCCGTTTGGGCAGTTTTTTCCCATCTCTTTCAACGTTCTGGTTTAAAAGCTGCACTTGCACTTGTTTCCCACCTTTCCTGTAAGTAGCCTAGTCCAGACACAGAGTTGCTGTATCCAGGACAGGTGGTAAGCTTTTGAGCCCTGCAAGCCTTTCTGTGTTGGAGGAAAGCCTTCGAGCTTATCATTGGGAGTGGTAAGCACTAGGTAGCTTATCTACCACAAGAGGAGAGGTTCTTGGCCCAGAAATGGTAGTTTATTGACCATTTGGACAGTTTGTTCATCTCTTTCAACTTTCTAGTTTAAAAGACCACATCTGCACTTGTTTCCCATCTTTTCTGTAACTAACCTACTGGGAAGCACTAGAAAGCCTTAAACTGATACAAGCCTTCTAGCTTAGAAGAGACACTTTGGAGTGATTAAGTATCAGTTTTTTGGACTTTCTTGCTGTACTTAACTGTTTTCTGCCTAAACGCATATTTTCCATTGTTTATTGTATTTAAAAGCTTGTTTTTTTTGTTTACATATTGTACTTATTTGACTGCCTGCACTTTTAAAAAGTTGTTTTTTGTTTAAATAATTTGTTTAACTATTGTAGGCTACACACTAAAGTGTGATAGCCTTTTCTGATCGTATGTAGTCATTTAAAGCTATTTTAAGTTTATTTTTTACTGTTTTTGCCTTATCTTTTCAAAAAAAAAAACAAAAAAATTCTTGTTTCCCGCCTTTCTAAGCTAGTATAGTCCAGTTTTCAGGCTAGTGCTGAATTCAGGGCTGTGATACTAGTTTCTGAGTTGCCCATACCTTACTTGAATAGAAGGAAGTTTCTCTGTTCACCTGTGAGACGGGGGATCTTTGAACAACCTATATGCCCCTGGAGGAGTGGTTCCAGCCCAAAAGGTAGTAGTTCATTGGCCATTTTGGGCTAATTTCTATCTCTTTCATTTCCCTAATATAAAAACCATGTTTGCACGGTTTTGCACACTGGGCAGTGCTGGTTAGCTACCGTTAAATTATTCCTGGCTCCACTAAGTCTCCTCTTCAGTTTTTCCCTTGAAACTAGTCTAACTCTCAATCTAAGCACTCAAAAAGCATCTTACAGCCCAACACTTGCTCAGACCTAATAGCAAGCACTAATATACCCTGACACTGATTGCCCAGCAGGGCAAGGCTCTTTATTCACCCCTCACCAACCAAGCGACTAAGCAGCTAACCATGCTATTCAGGCATGACCAAAGGGCAACTTCAGGTGCACTCTTCAGTCCAGCTGGTGAATCTGGGTATTCTGAGGCAATGTTACATCTGCCTCATGTACACAGACAACCCTCTCCTCCTACCATAAAACACTAACATATGCGAGAGATGCAATTATACAGCCAAACTGGAAGCTAAGCTGTCTCCCCCCAAGACTGGAACAGACAGTCAAGAGGAGAAGATTAACACTTGCACCGCACCTCCAGCCACACACAGACCTACTAAAACAGCACTGGCAAAAAATACACATAAATACACAAAATCATACTTGGAGGCTCTAAATAAAAACCTGCAAAAACATTAGAGACCTCCAAAGCAGACACCCAAACCAGACAACACATAAAACAAAATTAGTGTGCTGCACAATAACAGCCCATAAGGCAAAATAACATACCTAACACACTAGTAATAGGTGACTCTATAGTCAGGCACACTGATGTCCCACTCACTAGGCTGAACAAGCAGAAGGTTACTGTTAGCTGCCTGTCGGGAGCCAGAATCTGCCACATAACACAAGCACTCAGGTCACTCCAGAACAAGTACAAATATGACTCTGTCATTGTTCATGTTGGTGTGAATGACCTGAGACGTACCTCCCTGGACTACATGAAAAGAGACATGAAAGAGCTCTCTGATCATGTAGCCCAGGCTGGTATGACCCTGACCCTGAGTAGCATCCTCCCCTCACCAAGAATGATACCTCAGTATAAAGAAAAAATTATCAATTTCAACAATTGGCTAAGCTTCTGGTGTCATTCAAAGGGGATCCAGTGTCTGTCAGCCTGGGAAGACATGCTTGACAAGCTGCGTTGCTTCGCAAGAGACAGCTTGCACCTGTCATCCCAAGGCTTTCGAATACTGGCCAAGGCTTTTGCTGCCCCCATAGTGCATTTTTTAGGCAAGGCTCAAAAGTCAAACTCACCTCCATAACAGCACAATTAACAAAAAACTGAGGGTTATGCTACTCAATGCCAGGAGTTTAAATATCAAAATGAATGCGCTTGAAGCACTCTTCAGTATGGATATCGTCATCGTCTGTGCAGTAACTGAAACCTGTGTCAAGGCTCCAGAGTGCATGCCAGCACTACTGGGCTACAACTCATACCAAATGGTTCAGCCACAGAACATGGACAGAAACACAAAAGGAGGGGGTGTATCCATATTCATCAAGGATACCTTCACCTCCAGGTTAGTGATGCAGCATGATACCTCTGAGATCATCCATGTGCAACTAACATCGGGCAAATCTGCAATGCAAATTATGGCCTACTACAGATCACCCTTCATGACCCAGGACCACCACTCCACCTTTCTGGAGTCAATGGAAAACATGAAGATCCTACCAAACACCCTGATATTGGGTGATTTCAATTACACTACCATTCACTGAGAAAACTACTCGAGTACAAATTCCCAGGCCCAGTGCTTCCTGGAATTCATCACCTCAAATGCCCTAGATCAGCTGGTAAACTCCCCTACCACAGGTGAAAACATATTGGACCTGGTCATCACCAACATGGGTGACAGGTGCTCCACACCGGAGATCAATCCATCACTGGTTAGATCAGACCATAAGCTAATCACTCTGGATGTCCACACCCCACCACCATCCCCAACTAAGGAAACCACAGTAAAAAACTTTTCTAAAGCAAACTTCACCTTACTTAAGACAGAGGTGGTAAGTTTCACAGCCCCCACGCTAAAGGATAACGCTGCCCAAGATGCAGAAACCTTTACAAATGCACTCTATGAGCACCTACAGGGATGCATGGATCGTGCCATCCCTAGAAAAAACAAGACTCACTCCTCTAAGAGAAGGAAACCAGCTTGGTGGACCCCTGCAATAAGCAGGCTATACAGTAGAAGGAGGAAACTAGTTCAAAAAAAGCAAATCCCAAGAAGGAAAGACATCCCTGATCAGTATCAGTAAGAAACTAAGGTCCCTCATGAAATCATCCAAGGCTAACTTCGAAAGAACAATAGCCAAGGATTCAAAAGATAACCACAAAGCCTTCTTTAGCTATGTTAAGAATCTAAGTGGCACCTCGCAGATATGCACTGAACTAGTGCAAAATAGCACAAAATATACTGAACCTACTGCTATTGCCAACATCCTGGCAGACAGATTCAGTGCAAACTTCACCCCCCTCTCACCTCCAAAAGGGCACACAACAATACCGGAAAAGTGTAGTGTCCCAAAAATCACAGATGCACAGGTGAAAACAGCCCTTTAAAAAGCCAAAAATACAGTGTCAATGGGACCACATGGTGTCCCAGGCTGCATCTTGCATGAACTACAGAATGAACTAACCCCCCAGCTAAACATGCTGTTCAACCTCTGCCTCTCCACAGGCTCTGTGCCCATAGAATGGTGCACAGCAATGGTTATTCCTCTCCACAAAGGAGGGGCCACAACTGACCCTGGTAACTATCGCCCCATAAGCCTGACTAGCCTGGTCTGCAAGGCTATGGAACGCATCATCATGGAACTCATTAACAAAGACATTGGGAACCGCCAAACACTTGACCCGACCCAGTTCAGCTTTGTTAAGGGAAGATCATGCCTACTAAACCTGGTTGACTTCTTCGAGATAGTCACCAAGGCCATAGACAAGGGAAAGTGATTCACACAGCCTACCTTGACCTCGCCAAGGCTTTTGACACCATTCCCCACTCGGGTATTACAGAAAAATTCACCAGCCTGAACATAAACCCCTACGTCATGAGATGGGTTGCCAACTGGCTTACAGACAGAACTCACATGGTGAGAATAGCAGGCTCCAGGTCCGACTCTAAACCAGTCACAAGTGGTGTCCCACAAGGCTTGGTCCTGGGACCCCTACTGTTCAGCATCTACTTCTCAGAAGTACAGGCAAACACAGGAGGACTATGGCTAACCAAGTTCGCTGATGACTTCAAACTGGGAGCCATAACTGACTCTCTGGCTGACACGGACATCCTCCAAAAGGGCTTTACTGAGATGGACACCTGGTGTCAAAGTCATGGCCTTAAGCTAAATGCCAAAAAATGCATAGTCATCTCATTTGAGAAAAACAAAACACCCACAAATTACCATATAGGTGGCAGCCCTCTTAATACAAAAGAGGTAATTAGAGATCTGGGGACCCAGGTAGATAGTAATCTCTCCTTTGAAAATAATATTGCCAAAGTAGTTAGGAAATCCTTCTATGTGGCCCATCTAATTACTAAAGGGTTTACATCTAGAAATAAAGAGGTTATAGTGCCCCTCTACTTGTCACTCATTAGACCCATCATAGAGTACAATGCCCCATTTGGGATGTACCTCACAAAACACTTCCAACAGCTGGAAAGACCACAAAAGTACCTCAACAAGAGGATTACTGGCCTCAAACATATGTCCTATGCAGCCGGACTGAAAAAACTCTGGCTGTACTCAGTGGCATATCGCTTACTCAGAGGTGATCTCTGCCTGACTTACAAAGCCATGTCCAACTCAGAATTGATGGACATGCTCCACCTAAAGAAAGCCAAGTCACTGCAAGCCATGCACTCTAGAGAGCTAAACCTTGCCATAACAATAAATAGAACGTGCTGGAGGGATAAATTCCTGTCACAGAGTCTCCCCATGCTTTGGAACAAAATTCCATATTACATCAGGTAGAACCCCTCACTAACACTCTTCAAGAGAAACCTTGATGAGTGGATGGGTAACAGAAAATACACCCCTGGGATCACTTCATTGGCTCTGCTTGACAGAGGATCAGTTAATTAATCAATGGGGCAGCGAAAGCCGACACACTCTGGCTAGGCTTATAAATGCCCTCGGGCAGTTAGCCTAGTACTTACCTATGAACCTATGTGAGAAGAGTCAACTCTGTGTGCATGTGTGTTTCAATGCATGTGCCCATGCAGCAGTGTGTGTGTGTGTGTGTGTGTGTGTGTGTGTGTGTGTGTATATGTGTGGGTGTGTGTGTGTTTTACAGGTGCATCTACAATCTTGAGGGCCTCTGAACCCACCACTGGCAATCCTAACAGCCCCTGAAATTGTCACCCACTTAAAAACATAGTGGCAGACACTGCAACGCTACATTACCTCTGTGGTGTTATCTGTTATGTATCAAACAGTATCTTTTGTAAAACTGGGCAGGTAGAAGTTTGGCTATCAGCAGGGGCAGGTCATGAGTGTGTGTGTGTGTGTGTGTGTGTGTGTGTGTGTGTGTGTGTGTGTGTGTGTGTGTGTGTGTGTGTGTGTGTGTGTCATTAATCTGCAATGTCAGTCTGTCATGATTTTACCAGAAGGTGGCCAGAAAACCACACGTTTATGACAGATGTAAAGAAATTATATGTCAGACATCAGGACAATCTGCACACATATACAGAGGTCAGAGATATAGCCAGGCCACCATCTGTACCCATACCTCCTAAGCTCTTAGAGCAAGAAATGTTAACAAAGCCATAAATAATGGGGTGACAAAGGCCACATAATAGGGACAATTTTCAAATATTGATCCTACAAACTTATAAATGTGGTAGAATAACTGGCTTTGCTTTAGCGTAGATAGCCTGCAAGGTATGACATCTGCAACTCATAATCTCTGTCATTATTTTCTGATATCAACCCGCAATGATCTGGCAATAATCTTCCAGAAAATCACAGGTTTATGACAAAATTGACCAGAAATATGAGGCATGAATCTGGACATTCTGTGGAGATCTGTACAGTTGAGAGGTATGTCTGTACCAGCCTACAGATTGCATCCATGTTTGGCAAGGTGTATCCTGTGACCACAACTGAAAGAGTGAAAAGAGGTCCCAAGTGTGTAGGGCAAGAAAAATGTTATACAGTTCTGTACTGATAGCGTAGAGCAGTTATTGCACATCAGAAGCACCTTAATGTTATGAGAAATACTGTAAGCTAAGGTAATGTCACACAATGAAGATATCATAGTAACAAACCAGAGGAAGTCCTGTGTGTTGCACTTGCTGTGGGCATGCTATGTCCTGCCAACTGTCACATTACTATACGCTGTGTGCCGCACTCCACATCTGATAATATCACAACATTGTATGTTGCCTATGTATGTGCAATATGTAGACATGAGAAAGCCCAGTGACTACCTAGTGCCCACAAGATAGGTGAATCTGTTGGGGTAAAGTATTGGCTAGGCTTGTGAGTGACCTAGTGCCACTACACAAGTAACCTTCTCTGTATGTATGAGCCTGTGGTACTACAGAACACCCAGGTGATGTGTATGAATGCTAGCTGGCTGTGTCAAGCGATATGTATGAAAGGTCACACTGTCTGCCCCCAGTGTCCCACACACACACACTGTAGCATGTGGGTTGTGCAAGTGGGGTTATGTAGGCTTATGTATTATGGCCAACTGGGGATTATTGTCAGGGGCTTTGGCTAGGTGAAGGTAGGCAGTGTGCTCCATCTTCCCCTTGCCCATGTGTTTGTTGACCGCTTCAAAGCAGTCGACCAGGTCTAACAGGCCTGATCTCCCTTTGACAATACCAAACTGTGTTGGCTCAAGCATTTTGAGGTTGCCGATGTCCCTGTTTATAAGGTCCTTGATAATGCCTTCCATGGTCTTGCAGATGAGGCTAGTTAGGCTGATGTGCATATGACTGGCTGGGCCAGTGGATGCTCCACCTTTGTGTAGGGGGTGACAGTGGCTGTCCTCCATGCTGGTGCTCAGGCTTTGATTGACTACAGTTTGTAATGGAACTGAGAGCTCATGGCTGGGTTCATGTAGGATGCAGCCAGGGATGTTATCAGGTCCTATGGAGACTTCAGTTTGTTGCCCTTGAGCGGGCATTACGGACATTCTCCCTGATGATGAGGGGAGGGAGGAAAGTGCTGTGCATTTCCTCCTTTACTGATGGAAGGACAGGGGTGAGGTTTTCACCCACCTGACTACAGCAGGTTGGCTATATCTGTGGTGTATGAGCATGTGGTGTTATTGACAACCAGTACAGAGTAGATTTGGATGTTGCCTCTGTGATTGCAGACATATGTGTGGAAGGCCTTGTGATTGGCCTTGGTAGATGTGTTCAATTTGCCCTGACAGTCAGCCGTAGAGTAATTCACCTATGACCTCATTTGCTTGTTCAGACAAAGGTGAGATTGCTCCAAATTTGGCACCTGTTCCTTCTTGGCCCATTACAGCCAATATTTCCACCTATTACAGAGTTTGTGTATTGCCGCTGTCCACCACAGAGGTTTAATCTACCTTGGGGGAGATGATTTTGTCCAGTCAGGTATTGCTCAGTCCATACACCTATATAGGTGCTCATGTAGATGTTTAGTCTAGGCTTGGACACAAAGTCCTGACACAGTTAAATACTTTTCCAACTTTAAACTAGTAATTATGTTCAAACTAGTAATTATTTCTGTTTCAAGGCAGTACAAAAACTGTTGCTGTAGACATTTATGTCTGTTTGATGCACTAAAACCCAGGTTACACATTTGTAAAACAAGTATAGCATATTTACCTGACATTTTGCGACCATGTCTGTATGTTTGTGGCTTCCAGCTACTGCTATTGCTACATACATGTGCACAGGTAGTACTTGATATACATTTCCATTCTTTGTCAGTATAGCACACTGTGTTTACACTCTTGCAGCTCAGTCATACCTCGCAACCTGTTAGAGCAAGACATCTGGACAAAGGCACACATAAATGGGGGCAAATGCCCAAAAATAGTGACACTTTAGAAATATTGCTGTAACACACTGAGACAGTTGATAGCAAAGTAGGTTTTGCTTTCACAGGAATGCTGTGAAGGATATGACATCTGACATTCAAATGTATCCTATTATGTTATAACCTCAGTCTTTACTAATTTGCCACTGATTTGCCAGACTAAACACAACTGTATGAGAGAATGACTACAAATATGAGGCAAACATGTGGCAGTGTGCAAAACTCCGAACAGTTGAAAGGTATGAGATCAGTATATAACATACAGTTCAACACACACTTCTGCACCAGTTGTTGACTATGCCCATACCCTATATAGGTCTCCTACATTTGTAAGATAAGCATATGTATCATAGTAGCATTCACAAGTGACATATGAATATTAGAAACATCTGAGGTAGCTGGCCTGGCAGTGACACAGTCAATATTTTACAACAGACACTGCCGTAGTAGTCATATGTGAGCTGACCTTTGCAAGGTTGACCCAGGGGCCAGAGCTGTGCTCTGTGTCATTTCAGACAGAGCTAGCAGGGATGGCCATAGGTGCTGGACAGCAACGTCAGTCCAGCAAGTCTTGTTGAGACCTATTGTTTAACTTCCTATTTCCCATTATTGCATCCCCCTTCTGCATTCCATTACATTCTTAATTGTTTAACATACCTGTTATAGTGTTGTAGTGTTTACTCATAGTAATCCAGAAATGTTGCTTTCTGTATTCTCAGTCTGTCTTTGCATAGAAAGGTACAGACCTGTTTTGCATAGGCATCAGGTTGCCTTTTGTAGGTAATGCTCATGAGCAGGTGATGACATGTGCAACAGCCGGTGTCTCCCACTTACTAATTGCATCCAGCACAGCTGTGTTGTCTTCCCATTAGCCAATGGCATGGCAACACAGTGCTATAATTAAGTCCTTCATGTGGTCTTGCCCCTTCTCCTTGCTTGTGAGGAGAACATTATGGAGATATGACTTGCCTTAGAGTACTACTTGTCAATGAAATGAGTTTTAGGTGAAATGAACTTTAGGTGATTTAGTCGCAGTAAAATGGGTGTCAGTGAAATGGTCTTTCAGTGGAGTGATACAAATCCATATATATATATATATATATATATATATATATATATATATATATATATATATATATATATATATATATATATATATATATATGTGTGTGTGTGTGTATGTATATATATATATATATATATATATATATATATATATATATATATATATATATATATATATATATATATATATATATATATATATATATATATATATATATATCTAATACCACAATAACAAAACCGAAAACACCGAGACCAAATACACAAATGCAAACCCTCAGAAACCCGAATGTTCACTATCACGTCAGCTAAAATACAGAAATTCAAAACACCAACACAAAAGAAGCCATGTCCACACCGAGTGATACATATAGCACCAGGAAATATCTGTGAAATTCATGAGTTCTGTACTTTCAACAATCACCAAAATAGCAAGTGTACATTCATAGATATATACGACTGAAGCATCACAATAGTTCAGATATTGCATCATTTTGTGCAGACAGCACATAGCCATATTACGTACGTGTTTTGTAAAAATCCATTGGCAAATCTTCCTACAGAGTCAATAGGTCATATAAAAGACTCGCAGAACTTCATACTATCAGCTGCTGTAGGTCACCATAGACAGTGTCATGACATGAAATAGTGTATCCCAGAACACAACTTAGTACCCATCTGATAAAACCAACATTAAAGAGACAGTATTTACATTTTTAGTAGCCTCGCAATAGCTGAAATGAACTCGATTGCAGAATAAGCATCCCTGTTGGCCAGACCATTTTGAAACTGTTGATGTCTTAACATCAGCCTTCTTTTTTTAGACAAGGGAGGACATCCTGCTGCCATTGTGACACGTAGTTCATCAACACAAGTTTGCTCATGCACTAGTGCGGCTACTAAGGTGGATAGGTTTGTACCCCATGCACCTATGAGGCATTTGAGTCTATAATGCCACACCTCGACAGAGTTCTGTGCCCACGGCAGAAATAGATTATTGAGTTCACTGACGTTACAGAAGAAAATTGGAAACAAAGGTGGAAACCTTGCACTGGAACAGGTGCACGTAGTAAACTTTCATTGTTTCCGTAGAACATACCATTCTGTAAAATACTTCACATTGTCTTTCCCTTCCACAGGAAATGTTTCCTTCAGTACATTGAAAGTACTATACACTTCAGTCTCTTTTAAAAAAGCTAAGGCAACCAAGCTCTTTATAGCAAGTTGAAAGGACTGTGTACTGTTATAAAGTGATGACAACCCCGATGACTGTACCTTTATCCACAGATTTTGGCCAAAATGGAATAAGCAGCCTTTTGACTGGGCTCCTGGTACATTCAACCTCACTCTCTTTAATGTGGCAATCTCAAACTCATACAGTACAAAACGAACTTCAGACTGAAAGCCATTTTCACTTAACAGATGAAAAATACAGTGCCACAAATATTTTAGGGACTTCTTTAACATGAGAGAATATAATAAAGGTACAGCCTTACTGTAGGAACTGTATTTCACCAAGCCGTGCACACTATACAACTGCCTTATAGTACCACCCTTCTTGAAAAATGTACTGTCCATTAGCCAAATTAATGCACGACTTAAGTCATATAGATTGTTTACAGTTTAGAACACCAGTACAGTGGTATCAGTTGTGAGATCAGACATCAACTTACTTATGAACATTCCACTCTTATGTGGAAAGTCAGCAAAATCAATGTTGTGCCACGTTAACTGAGCATTGCTACCTGTTAAACCTGTTTTCCTTCTCACACACCCTATTTGTTGCAGTAGAGCTTTCCTCTGTGGTACACTGTGAATACTGTCAAGGGAAGTGAATGCAAGGGCATCTTCTACCAGTACACAATGAGTATTCCAACTATATGTGGCTCTCACCTTTAAATCATTGCACACTATGTACCTCTCCACTTCACCTGGATCACCTGGATGGTGATGTTCAACAGATTTCTCTAACCTATCCCCATCAGGCATCATGGTTGTTACAGCTCTACCTTTACAACTTTGGGATATTTTGTACTTACATCCCCAGTAAAGTTTACTACCTCTACTTCTCTCCAGGTGGTACAGGTAGCCTTCTATAACTAGTAGTTGTTTCCTCTTTTGGGACAATATAGTATGGTATAAATTGTCGATTATGAAAGGAGCCATCACATGTACTTCTGCCATCGTTTCCTCAGTGTGGGGCACAACTTCTGACAGTGCGGTACATGCTTTTATCGCGTCCTCTCATGTATTACTCATTAACAGATATCTGCTTAAAGCGCTCATAATGCTTTAGTGGCAAAAACTCGTAATTGCACATTTTTCAGCTGAGCAAAGCTATTTTGTGTGTCTGTGAAGTAACTTATTTTGTCAGTGATGGTGTTATGTTGTTTCGTAATAGTGAATGTTTGGGTTTCTGAAGGATTGTGTATTTGGTCTCGGTGTTTTCGGTTTCGTTATTGTGGTACTTTATATATATATATATATATATATATATATATATATATATATATATATATATATATATGTTCATAGGTTCATACTAGGCTATCTACCCTGGGGCAATTACAAGCCTAGCCCGATTTTGTTTGGCTTAAGCCACCCCTTGATTTGAGTATACTGTGCCCTTTTTAAGGTTTAGTTTACTGTGCCTCTGTCTAATAGTGACACAAAAGTAATCCCCGGGACAAACCTACAATCCCCCATCCACTCATCAGTATATAGATATGCATGTATTTATATAACATTACTAATTCCACAGGATTTCCCTAATGTTGAATGACCATCCTGCATGATATATCTACTGCAGCATTACTAGTCCTCACAGCTCATGTAGAGTAGTAGTAGCTGCTGTTACTGGTGTGCACAGGGTCATGGGTTTAAGACTTTCCAGGGATGTGTATTTTTCCCTTTATGTTAAATGACTGTAATACATGATATGTTTGTAAAAGCATTATAGACTCCCCTAACTCAGTTGGTGTAGTGGTATGTTGCTGTGATTAAAATGCATAGGGTCCTGGGTTCAAGACATGGTAGTGCTGATTGTTTTCTTGCTGGGCAGAGCAAGGGCTGATTGAGACAGAGTGATTGAAGCATTTTTAAGCAGATGTAAGCAGGTTTGCGCAGTTTTGCGTGAAGCTAAGCAATGCTAAGAGATGGTTAAGTCCCCTTAGCTTCACTTACTGTCGCTTGCTCCTGCTTAAACCCGTGCTAATTTTAAATAAAGAAAAGAAAAAAGGGTGATAGGAAAGTGATGAAATGGGAAAAACATTACGAAAAGCAGCTAGGGATGTGCAGGACGGGTATAGGAAAGGACCATAGCTCTACATTTCTTTTGTAGCAACAGCTGTGAATGATTCCACAGCACATGAATAAATAGAACATGCTGGAGGGACAGATTCATATCCCAGAAGCTCCCTTCACTCTGGAACAAAATCCCAATCCATGTCAGACAGAGCCCCTCAATGACCCTCTTCAAGAAGAATCTTGACGTTTGGATGGGAGATCGTAAATTTACTCCTGGGATCTCTTCTGTGTCACTGCTAGACAGAGGCACGGTAAACTAACCTTAAATGGGCTATCTTCTGTGACCTACTATACAGAGGCACAGTCAACTAATCTAAGAAGGGTGGTGAAAGCCAAACACACTCTGGCTAGGCTTGTAAATGCCCTAGGGCAGATAGTCTAGTATCAACCTATGAACCTATGAACCTATGAAAATCTGGAATTTACAGCCTCACATCCCACAGGGAGGGGTGTTGGCAACATACATTTGTAAAGTAATTAGAGTGTAGATTGATTTATGTCACTGTACATGGGGCAAAATATAGAGCTATGTATGGGACAATATTTTTTTTTGCAGCACAGATGCCTTTGTTTTTTTTTTTTTATTAAGGTGAAAGTGGGATGTTGGGGAAGGACTGTAGGTATATTTGGGGAGATAGATTGGGTGCGATAGGCTGAATTTTCAGACAGACAAGACACACAAGATGGGAGACAGGGAAGGTATATGACACATGAGGAGGGTAAACACCTTGGATGGGGAGGGTGGTTGGGAATCAGAGGCCCATGACTCCCCAAATGGATACAGTGGGACTGAGGTCCCCACCTATGGGAAGTCATGACTGCACATTCACAGCCCCGAAGGTGGCTGTGCTGGGGGCTGGACAACAGTAAGGCAGGTGGCCCTCCATCTGGCTCAGCCATCCATCTAACAATGAGCAGATGATGATGTGCATCATAACCTGGAATGTTTTGTGGGTGACAGGCTCCTCTCAGCACCCATGCCCTGGGGAGGCAGGCCCCATCTCCTGAGACGGTTCCACTCAAAGGTCGTGCAGGACTAGCAGAAGAGGAAGTTCCAGGTTGGATCCAAGACATGCTGGGGCCCAGTGCCATGGCCAGATGAGGCGGGACAGGTGGAGCCACTGGGATCTGCCTTCTCCAATGTGCTGTGGTGTTGAGGTTTTCCAAAATATATTGGTTAGTCATGAACAAAACATTTCAAAATTAGTTATAACAGCATGCGTGGGTGTTCCAATTAACCCAAAACAATAGATTTGAAACAGTTGCATAGCAAACAGAACAGATGCATAAATGGAACAACAGTAAGCATTGTAACAGCATGTCAGTTACATTGATGGCAACAGGCCACCAGCAATGGTATTTGAACAAGGTATGTTAATACACAACCAATAAAATATATGAACAATAATAGAGCACAAGTCCCAAGATTAGGTTTTGAAAAAAACATACCCGTAGTATATGAATAATAATTAGTGATGCATATGAGGTGTGGGGGGAGAGAAACAAGTCCATTAACAACTGTATAGGCTTCTATTTTTCACAGGTCTGGCCTCACTTTACATCTGCCTATGGCCCATAGGTTTTGTAGCACATACATACCTGTTAAACTGTCAACCTGGAATGGTATGGGGCAGACTGTGATAACTATGGGTACATTACTAGATGGGACTTGTACATGTCAGGGTTACATATCTGACAAAGAAGGGGTACCCTGAACTGATGTTGTGTGAGTGTGCTACTGGCATACTTCTCATGGATTCCTATCTGTGTCCAAGGTTATTGGCAGTGGTGACCACTAGCCATGACAGTGTGACACTTGAGAGACATGTATCCAGAAGAGTACATGGTGTATGTACCTACCCTGCTGTTATTTGCAGGCATGGGTTTGGACAATGGAACAGTTGTACACGGTGTATTATTATATACCCTTCATAAAGCTACTACAAACATTTATTTACCTGTAAGGCCTGTGGAGAAAATATCTGTTACCACTATCTGACTTTCTACAAATATTCAAGATTTCTTGAGTGTATATATGCACACATCTCAGTACCAGTCCCTGGATTCAAACCATGTCTGAGTGTGCAATAATGAACAACAAAGCTATTTCTTATTACACTGAGCTACTGGGGAACTGCTATATTTTGGTTGACTAATTTCTGCCTAATACTCTGTGGGTTAGAGAGTCTGATCTTGTAATCCTGAGATTCATGCATGACAGATAGTGTACTGTGTATTAATCCTTGGAAATAATACAATCTGGAAAGCAAAAGTTAACATAAGGTAATGCTGCAGGGGACACACTATAATACATTGCACATTACTATTCAGGGTTCAGATCTTAGTGCATAACACATTTCATATTTCATTTATATCTTGTTTTACAGCTTCACAATCTACTGTTTTGTGTGATTCTCACAACAACCTCAGTTAATGCATGCTGTCAAAGCCATATTTGCTGTGAAGAACCTGTACACATTCTATTTCTACAACAACATACCAGAGTAAACACAACAGTTTGTGGAATAAGTCTTTATTTTAGTAATATGACACAGTGCTTTACTACTGAATATCTTGTAGATCAATATTAGTCTGGCAAACTTTATTTATTCAGTAGACACATAACACACTATACTTACTGACAGGAAACAATATACTCCTTCTTATTTATTGCACTATATACTGCAAGATAGATCTATACTCACCAGCCTGTTGGTGCAGCCTTGACAGTCTGTTGGCATGAGCCTCCACATTGCTAGCCCTCTCCACCGCAGCTGTAGGGGGAAACACAAACATTATGCATACCTGTCTATCACATACTGAAGCTAGAATTTGGTACAGCCATGGATGAGATACTTACAAACTACTGGAGCATTATGTGCCCTAGCGTCTTGGCTCCACTGGGCCAAGAGCGCCCCCTTCCTACACTTTAGGTCTGCATAATGATGCCATACCTGTTCACCATTTCGGGAGGATTCCAGTAGCACTGGTGAGATCATGTGCCAGACAGTCACAGGCCTCTGCTTTGTACTGTGAGCCCTGGTACTAGCCTTGCAGCAGTCTGTCATCATGGTCTTCAATGAGGAGTCCAGCCATGACCCTGGACTCCAGAATGCCACAGTGCTGGACCCGAATGTGCACTCCCCCTCCAACGCCAGACATGGATCCTCCACAGATCAAACTACAACAGGTTGTGTCTGTATTCCCACCTGTGCAGTTTAAATAAGGCAATATTCCCACCCTTTGCTGTCATTGGACCATTTTGAAAATGTTGAGCATAGCTTAGCGGTGCACAAATCCGCTTAGCTGAGCTGACTGCTGTTTAGATATAATGTCTAATCAATGCTCAAACAGGCTGAGCATGAACTAAGCATTGCTAAGAATTGCTCAGTTTTCATTTAAGAATAATTATCAGAATTGTAAATTAATTAATTATCTCGGACATATTAAGTGTATATGATTTATTTTTATACTTTATATTTTATTTTATACTATTAGCATTAATGTTATGCTGTATTAAGAAGCTAACCTATTACCTATAACCCCTTGGAGTTGTTTTTCTCTCGAAGCGGAGTGCATGTTAAGCCTGCTTGTCTTGTGGCCATAACCTCACACCTGAATGTGTCTCACTCTGATTGTATGTTTATTTCTAGGAATCTTCCCCTCTAAATAATTAATAAGGAAATCTTCACCCAGAAAGAAGAAACCCTGAACTCTGTGCCCAAAGACACCTACCTGGGGATTGATCCACCTTACTTAAGGTTAAGACCTGAAAACTGTACTTAAGTTATAAATACTGTAGTTTTGTGCTCTGGGTCTATAGGCACCTCTAGTTTGTACCCCATAGCTTTTTTTTTTTTTTTTCAAAACAGGTTTATTGTTTTAACATATAAGAGAAATATCATAACAATTTTATACAAGTAATTAAAAATAGATATGATTATAACATTCAACAAAACAACTAAAGTATTTACAAAGACATCCACTACAATCAGATCAATTAATTAAACTAAAATACCATGCTATTGAAATTAGGATTTTTTTAACAAATTTTGTAAATTATCCCATACAATATAATAAGATGTTTTTCTAGTTGTTCTTGACCTAATTGTGTTTATTTCCATATGGCACACTATATTCATAACATTTTAAATTCATTGAACGAAGGAGGTGTATCTGAAATCCAATTTCTGGTTATTATTTTCCTAGCCACTGCTAGAATAGACCATAACAAGGGAAGCTTAACCTTTTTAACACTTTGAGGTACAAGTGTGTTGAATAATATAAGAGATTTAGAAATAATGAAATTATCTGTAAAAACAGCCTGCAAAAATTCATTAACTGACTTCCAGTATTCTTTCAATTTTATACAGTCATAAAACATATGAGCCCAGTCAGCATTATTTTCTATATTACATCTCTTACATAGATTATCTTTATTATTTATTTTATTCATCATCAAAGGTGTATAAAAAGATCTATGTAAAAATTTCCATGTATAAAGTCTCCAGACAATGGAAGACGTAGTTCTATAGGCAGATTCCAATATATATTGTTTATCTTGTTGATTTGGTGGGTCCCCATTAATAGAAGTGAAATAATTCCAGTATGTATCTACACTGTAAAAAGTTTCTTGTCTGATAATTTTATGTATGTATGAAAGTTTACCTTTATCAGAAACTTTATGTTGTAAATTTAATATCAAGTAATCAATCAGTGTTGGAATAGATTCTTTAACTGTTATAGACATTAGATCTATTCTATCAATGAAATGTTGTCTAAAGGTCTGAACCTCTAACCAGCAAGTTTCTCTTAGATCAAATTCTTGTTTTAAGAAATCTAGATTTTTAACTTTATTATCAGATATCAACTGATACCAGTACTTTAGATCATTAACTATAGCTAAATGAGTTCCTTCAGAAGTAGATGACAAAAGCATACCCTGAGTATAGATTATAGGGAATATAATAAAATTCCATTCCCTATACTTAGGGTGCATGAATATAAAGTTACGATAGCTAATAATAATATTTAATGGGTAACAAACCATATGTTTAGGTGTAATAGGTGAAGTACAAAATTCCTTTAGTAACCATAACATGGAGTTATATACAATCATATTTTTATGTGTTAAGGAGATTTTCATGAAGTGCATACTAATTAGCTCCCAATAATCTTTCCATTTTGCGACATATGACTGATCTATTAATAGAGTAATAACTTTTACAATAGAAGAGATAGTATATAAATTAAAGTCTGGAAAAGAAATACCCCCTTGAGACCAGCTATTAGTATGTTTCTTTAATGCAATCCTAGATCTATTAGGTGCCCATAGGAAATTTAACATTAGTGTATTCAGTTTCTTGATAATTATTTTTGTAGGTGGAAGTATTATTGATTGTATTAAGTATAAAATCTTGGGGAATATTATCATTTTAATAATTGTAAGTCTCTCCTCCATAGTAAAAACATATTATTCCAGGTATTAAAAGATTTTGTATATTAAGAAAACAGGTATTATAATTATTATATATAATAGATTTAATATCTTTAGATAGTATTATACCTAAATAAGTTATCTGACCTGAATTGGGTACATATTTAGTAAAATCACTAATGAGAATATTTTTTCGTGTATATATAGGTAGTATTTTAGTTTTTTCTTCATTGAATATTAAACCAGAAATACTTTTAAAATTCATCATTTTATCAAATAGAGACTGCATAGAAGAATTAGATCCTGCTGATGTAATTAGAACATCATCTGCAAAAAGTTGAATTTTGGATGTTGTATTTTCATATATTTCAAAACCCTCTATGTCCGTACTGTTTCTGATCAAATTAGCCCAAGGCTCCATTACTAAAGTGAATAATAGTGGAGAAAGTGGACATCCTTGTTTTGTACCTTTAAGAATGGGTATTTTTTGTGAAACATATGTTCCTACCTTAATATAAGCCAACGTTCCTTTGTATAAATGCTCAATTAGATTTACAAATGCATCAGAGAAGTTTGTGCACTTCAGTAAGGTAAACAGATAGTCCCAACTTACTGAATCAAATGCTGAACTTATATCAAGACTAATAAGTGTTAAATCTTTCTTTTTCTACCCCATAGCTTTCTGACTCCCTGTAACTAACTAAAACCCAAGGAACAGCCCTAGCAGTTAGAATGCTATTATTTAATCCAGTTTAAACTCTTGCACATAGTATCTTCCCTAGGTTCTCCCTCACTAATAGTCTAAAACCCATGCACAAGTTTAACTGAAAATCAGGTTAAGTATATAGTTCTACTTTAACTTCTATCCTATTTTACATAAAATAAGTACATAAATTATACATAAATAGGTAAACATATTTTTGTCTAACACAATTACTTACCTTAGCCCACCACTTGTTTGAATGTGTGAGCCCCGCTCCACTCCTCTCCCTGCCCCCAATTTCCACCCGACCCCAGTACCTCTACATTTATAGGTACTTAGCCACACCCCTATTACTACAACGTATCAACTTTTCTATCATTACTACCTCCCTCCTGACCTTACTCCCTATCAGCTTTCAACTATCGCTACCTCTCCACCCACCTTACTTCCTTTAATACTTATCCAATCTTCTTCTGTTTCTTTTATTTTATAATAGTTAACCACCTAACTACTCACTGCCATAATGTTACAATACTCCTTAGTACCCACCCTCCTTGTAACCTATATCCTTACTTTGTATGAAAACCAACAGCTCACCAGGTACCAGTTCCCTGTAGGACACATTATGCCCCTAGATGAAACACTGCCCATCTTCAGTTATACATTAAAGTAAGGCAACAAACCAGGACACAATGTATCTTCATTCTCACTCCTACAGTGTAATAACCCCCAGCATATCAGTATTAAATCCAAATGATACAACAAGCTTTTAAACAAACTCAAGAGGCTCATTACTGAGTACAGACTTAGCCTTATACTCAGTGGAGACATACACCCTAACCCGGGCCCAACTACACCCAACTCACCTTTTAACGGTGATGGTTACCACAAGAACATAATCAATAGACCAACTAACTCCTTCTTGGTTTGTCATCTTAATATTAGGAGTATTAACAAAAAAGTACATGAACTGCATGCCCTCCTAGTTGTTTATTCCCCTGAGATACTATGTCTGTCTGAGACTTGGCTAAAACCTTCCACTACCAATAATGAAATTCTACCATCTGGGTATAATCTACATAGGCTGGATCAGGCTTCTAGGAAAGGGGGGAGTAGCTGTTTTCTATAAATCTGAGCTGAATGTAACCACAGAAGTAATTCAATCACCTCAGATCAATAACTCTGAAATGCTAGCTACCAAATTTCAACTCAACAAAAATAAAAACATTAACATTATTTGCATGTACATTCCCCCAGGTAACAATGTAGCCACACTCGAAGACATTCTTCACTGGCTATCTTCTCAATATCCCCAAGAAACCCTAGTCCTGGGAGACTTTAATATTGACTGGGGTTCCTGTTCCTCAAAATCCCCCTCCACTCACATCAACCTCCATGCATTCACTCAAACCAAATTCACCCCTACCAGATTAGGCAAACACACCCAAAAAGAAAGTATACTGGATTGGATACTTGTAAATAGTAACCCCCAAATGTATACTGTTGGTACCCTCCCCGATGATCTAAGTGATCATCTTCTTACCTACATAGTTAAACAAAAAGCCATTATCCCACAACAACCCTTGCTCAGGAAAGTTAGAAGCAAAAGGGACCTTGACCCTGACAAATTTCAACTGGAACTTAACTCCTGCAACTGGTCTAAATTAAAGCATCTTCCCTTAGAGGAGGCTGTCACCTATTTTAACAATACATTTCTTGAAATTCTAGACTCACATGCTCCTGCCCGCCTAAAGTGAACAAAAGGTAAAAATGTACCTTGGCTTTCTAAAGAATCAAGACTAAAAATAACCTGTAGAAATAAACTCTGGGCTACCTGGCGCTGTACCAAAGACCCCCATGATCATAATAAATACAGGTAAGCTAGGAATGAAACTAAAAGATTTGTCTTACAAGATAAAAAACATTACTATTGTAGGTTACAGATGACTAATCAGAAAAATCCTCAAAAGTTCTGGGCTGGGATCAACAAGTTACTGTATCCTGGTAAAATATTGACACCTAGCCCTGCTGCCACTACTTATAAACCCCCAGGAAAGATCTCAAATAGTTTTAACCATTTCTTTACTGAGACTATTCAAGCTCTTGCCACCCAACTACCTCCTAGTTCTCCTGACTATAATACCACTAACTCTAATAGCCAAAACTTATTCAGCTTTAAGCCTCTGCCAACTTCCTTTATCCGCAGTCTGATCAAAAAACTAAAACCCACCACACGTTCTGCTGACCAACTCCCAGCTGAATACCTGCAAATGTCAGCAGATGCCATTGCCTATCCAATCTCTATTCTAATCAATCGCACCATATCAGAAACCAAAATTCCTATCGTCTGGAAAACATCCTATGTTATTCCTTTACATAAAGGAGGCTCCTCTACTGAATACTCAAATTATAGGCCCATAGCCATACTCTCTCCACTTGCTAAGATTATGGAGAAATGTATACATAAACAATTCATGCAACACCTAAACCAGAATCACCTTATGGCCGATACCCAGCATGGCTTTCGTCCACTTCATAGTACTACCACAGCCCTATTGTCCTTCACTAACACCATTAACCATAACCGCAACAATAATCATACTTCTTCTGCCCTCTTCTTGGATCTTTCCAAGGCATTTGATATGGTTGATCATCAACTTATGATTAATACCCTGCAAACTCTCTGCCTAGATCCAAAAGCCTTTCCTTGGTTTACATCCTATCTTAATAACAGACAACAGGCTGTCCTTTGGCAGAATAAGCTCTCTAATCTATTACCAAACACTATTGGAGTACCACAAGGCTCCATACTAGGACCACTACTACTATTATACCAAACATCAGCTGTATCCAATACACTGATGACTCCACTCTGATCTGCTCAGCTGTATCTCCCACTGATTTAAAGACGGATACCCAGTCTACATTCACTGCCATAGAAAATTGGCTCTCCAAGTGTCGTCTACTACTTAATCCCAAAAAAACTAAAATGCTGATATTCCCACCAACCCAAAGGCCTGTACCCTTTTCCTTCACCATAAATGCAAAAGACAGGACAGTCTTTTCCCCCGACCCCAATACAAAATTACTGGGTGTCATTATAGACAATAACTTAAAATTTGATCACTATGTAAATCAGACAATCAAGAGCATCAATAAAAAACTGGGGTCACTCTATAGAATCAAAGCCTTCCTCACCCCTCCAGCTAAAATAGCCATTGCTCGCTCCCACCTACTTTCAACACTCCTATATGCCTCCCCCCTTCTAGCCAATATAAATAAATCTGAACTTAATAGACTTACAACCTGTTATGATCACATTGCCAGGTTTGCTACAGGCCTGCCATTCAGAACCCACCACTGCATCAATCTCAAACAGCTTGGATGGCTGGAATTTCCTAATCTTATCAAGTACAATCTGCTGATAATGGCTAACAAAATCCTCTACAACCCAGATAATACTCCAGCCCTTAGAAATTCTATCCTCCCCCATAACAACACGCGACTGCTCCGCTCATCTAATAAGCTACAAATCCAGACAACTAAAATTAACAATGCAGCTGGCATGGCCCTATTTGCAAACTCTGTAAGTAGAATATGGAACATACTTCCAGCTGGTATGACCATGCTCTCCTCCCTATGCCAATTTAAAGCCATAATTAAACAATATCTGGCATTAAACTGGATATGTCAGTGTGACAAGCCTGGCTAAGCCAACAACATGAATGTAATTTACTTATCTACTAGCCATTGATAACTTCTCCTGACTATATCCAGGGTAATTTCTATCCTGCATACTTGTCTATTCAATGCTTAACTATGTACTTTTGGAAATAAACTAGATGTAAATTTGTACTATTTTAGTCTGAATGTATTTTTTATCTGCATTTTTATTTTTATCTGCATTTCTATTTTAATATTATTTTTATTTCTATGTTATTTTCTTCATTTTGTGATGTACTTGTATATGTTTGGAGCTTATCTCCCCGGGCCTCCACTCTAAATGGACTTTAATCCAGTCGGACTATCCTGGTCAACAAATGTAAAATAAATAAATAAAATAAAATAACAATTTACTATGTGCTTTCATTACATTACCTTGGGGTGTGACTGTACTGTATGGGACACTTGCATATACATGGGTGATTTCATGTTATATGCACTGACACTTCCATTTTGAACCAGCTACAGTACCCTGGTTAACAAATATCAATTACTACATAATTTAAAATAAAAAAACTAATTTTAACACTGCTTTCTAATGTAAAAAAGACGAGCCTGTCTTGGTACACGAATCGTGAACTGATGCATGCAAAGCTTGTACTCTAATCAGTATACTACCTCAACATTGAGGATTTCAGCTATACATTTGTAATTAGCTCCTATGAGATGTTTAAGTAATGCTGAGTAGAGGGCCGCAATGGGCAGCCCCACTCAGCTACACTTAAGCTTAACTTATAACGGAAAAAAAAAATTAACACAAGCACTTTAATTACATGTATTAATGCTAATAGTAATTCATATTTGGTAATGCAGTACCTGTCATTCTATCAACTCTCTAAGTCTGTATGAGCAATAACAGGATTGAAGTCACTACATAATGGCATACATTTGAGTTTCCGACTTCTAATCCTTCCAAAAAGTTATGTTAATACAAACCCTGTTCCTCTATCAACTTTCTAAGTCTGTAAGAGCAATATTTAAAATCTGTCCCTATTTGTCCCCCAATTATTTTAGGTTTTGTCCAGTTTTTTGCTCTAAGAGGTTAAGAAGTATGCTCCCCATAATTTTAGGCTTTGTCCAGATGTTTTGCTGTAAGAGGTTGAGACACATGTAAAGTGCCGTATGGCACTTTTGCAGTGCAGGGGGTATATGCAAGTACCTGTTACACACCCCCTCCATTGCTTCCCATTTAAAATCCTGCTTTCAGGGTCTGAGGACACCAAAAACATTTAGAAAGTACTGTACGGCAGTTTCAGAGTTCAGGGGTGTGTTGGATCTGTGAGAACTACTGAAACATGACCCTGCACTCATTCAGTGTTTGTATCTGCAGAGCCATTCTCAGTAGCTTGTCTTCATTAATATGAAAGGTGGGCTGCTGTTAAGGCTATGCAGACGCGAACACCATTCACTCCATGTAGGAATAATACTATTCCTACATGGAGTTTATTGAATCCTGGAGTTTATCTATTTAACTCTCCTTAAAATGTGTGGAGGGTTGACATGCATGGAATCTGTTTGTACCTTTTAAACAATGGAGACTGGTGATCAAGTTATAGCATGTACATCTGAGGCTAGGAGGTAAACAATGGAGACTGGGGTTCAAGTTATGGCATGTGGTCTACTCACTAACTCATAGCTCTTTAAGATTCCCTTAACCACTAACAACTCCCTTCCTAGCCTCCATAGCTCCTCCATTCTTCTTACACTTCCTTCTTCATATAGTTTTCCTTTATACCTAGCTTAAATTCTTCCATCCATCCCTACCAACCATATCTTCCATCATAATTATTTCTGCAATACATCTTAATCCAACTTTCTTGCACAAATCTCTCTTTCATCTAACCCTGTACCTCTTCTACTGTTTCTATACTCATTCCCTTATCCCTAACATTAAGTTCTTACTAAGTATCTACCCTTATTACTTACATATTACAAAGCTATACTGGATGCATGCTAATTATAGCTATCTGAGTTGTTTGACCTTGATCTTTACAAATCATCACAAATGTTAACCATCTCTTATACGCAAACCATGTAAACTTTCTTTTACTGTATGTAAGTTTGTACTATTAATCTATGCCTACACTATACAATTTAGTATTTTAATATTTTGTCACTGTCTTTTCTTTAAAAGTTGTTTAAACGTTTATGATTGTATTTTGCTAATTGTGGAGCTTTTCTCCCCAGGCTTTCATGGAAAATGGGCTCCTGAATCAGCCAGACTTTCCTGGTTACCAAATGTGAATAAAAAATAAATTAATAAATAAATAAACAAACAAACAAATAAATAAATAAATACATGTCCATCTGAGGCTAGGAGTAAACAATGGATATTGGGGATAAAGTTATGGCATGTACATCTGAAGCTAGGAGTATAGACAGGAAATAGGTGTTGCCACTGAAGACACCTGTGTCTGGCATACAAGACCATTTCCAAACCAGCCTTTGTGACATTTCTGAGCATCTGTAAGACAAATCCGACTCACACAACATGCACGAAAGGCCCTCACCTAGTCTGTGACATGTATACTACTTGTTGGCAGGATAGTGTAGTGTCCCACAAAATGCACTGTCTGTAAAGTACACTCCCTCCCCATGTCTAGCAGAGTATGTGTATAGCTCTCTTGAAGAAGAAGCTGGACAACTGTATGGAAAATGAATAAGACACCCCTGGGATCCTGCTTATGTGCTGCTTTGAAGGAACATGGGCAAAAGCCTGGACTAGGCTTATGAGGGCATCAGGGCCAATAGCCTGGTATCATCTTATGAGGCTATGCACCTAGTACTTTACATCTTTCCTGTATGTGTTGCAGACTGTCCTGCAATGTTGACTGAAATGAATCCCTGTGAGTCTGAACTCTGTAGGTACTGCAGTGATAGTGTATACTCTTGTTCCTTCATCAGTTATCATCACATATCATTGCAACTTGTCATTGTATGTGGTCTGTATGGCAGTAAAGTAGCTCTTACAGTACTTGCATATGCACTTGGTGACACTGTATAGCTCACTCCAATAGCCTTGGTCTTGGTCACAATTGCCATTCTGCTAATAGGCCCATTAGACAGTAAGATTTGTTGGCCTTTGTTGTGGGCCTTACAGTAGCTATGAAAGAGATGGATTGTGGCAGGGAGAACTACAGTAAGGTCTGGCCTGAAGGGCACATAGTTCTTAAAACTGTGCCAGACATTACCGGACGTGTGTGTGTGTGTGTGTGTGTGTGTGTGTGTGTGTGTGTGTGTGTGTGTGTGTGTGTGTGTGTGTGTGTGTGTGTGTGTGTGTGTGTGTGTGTGCGTGTGTGTATCAGCAAACATAATAGTGCAGGGTATTACTTTACATATGTTGTCTTCCACTCACAGGTTAACATGGGGGTTGGTGTCTCTCTCCCTCACAACCTGATGTCAGTGTCTTAGTGGACTCCCATGATGATGGTGGTCATAGTGAGGCACAGGTGGGGTTGTTGGGACCTGAATCTGTGCAATTGTTTGGTATCCCACTTTCACCTACCATGTCCCTGCACACAGTCAATATGTCCACACATACCCAGTCCACAGCAGCCACAGATAATGAACAGTTGGAGGGTGAAGGCATGGAACAGGCTAGTGTGTTGACTATGGCAAGTGTGAGTGTAGACACCAGCCATAGCCAGAGAGCAGGGAAGGTCACACACAGGCAGATGGACAGGGCTGCTCAATGGAGGACTGCTACCCATCAAGCTCCTGTTGCAAGTGCCACAGCAGGTGTCACCAGATGCATGTTACAGTCCATCATGGAGGCACAGGTGCGTACTGACTGCAACACCAGACAGATGTTCAGGGTCATGACGGCATCTGTTCCAGCCAAGCATGACGACTTTCACGGCATTTGTGATGCCATATACCATTTGTCCGATGTCATGGATAGACAGTGGAATGAGACATTCTCACTGCTTAACTGTGCAATGTTTGTGCTTGAGTGCATGTAGTGGGAGTAGGGCATTGGCCAGGTGGATGTAGGTCAGTAACATGATCAGCTGAGAGCCCAGGTGGCCATGATCATTTACAGTCCCGTAGTTGCAGTACAACCAGCACTACCAAAGGGAGGGTGCTGTCCACACCACACTGGAGCAGGCAATAGGCATGTTGTCCTGGCCAGTCCTGTCAGGGATGCGGATCCAGCAGACAGCAATCACCATCAGGGTGTAGTACTGCATTTGTCCTTGGGCCTGCTGGTGCCAGTGAGACTCCTGGCAGAACCAGTTCCCACATCCCTGCCAGGAGATTGTAAACCATACAGCCTGCCATGTATGGTCCATGGCTGTCCAACATATTCCTGTGTCGGCCATCCACATGGATGGTGGTGTGCAGACAAACACTCACACATCCCTATCACAGGCTGGTCACCACCAGACATGCACAGCTGCTCTGCACGGTCAAGTTGAACACCACCCCTCCAGACACACACACAAACACACACACACACACACACACACACACACACACACACACACACACACGCACGCACACACACACACACACACACACACACATACACACACACACACACACATACATACACATGATTTCAGCCATATGGCCCAGCTTATGACTCTGGCAATCCAACAGCACACCCTGTGCATGTGATGATACTTGTGCTACAACCCTGTTATCCATACCATCGAGGCAGGAACATGCTCATATGGGTCTGATACAGAGGGTGACTATAGTACAGTGTAGCAAAGTAAAGCTGTGTAAGGTGCTGTCTGCTGGCAATAGTTATGGGTACACATTGAGGTGTATTTACCTTGTTAGCCATGATGCGATATTGCTGTTTGTACTGCTGACTCACTGTAGTGTCACATACTGTATTCTGTTTGTGTTCTAGGTGTCTGTGTGTCTGCAGGCTGTAGGCCTGCTGACAGTAGCAATGATGAGAAAGGCAGAGTGGAAACACAGTGACCTTTTCATAGCCAAGGTACTGCTGTATATGTACATGTTTACCAGCTGTGTTTACATTCAACAGTGTGTGAGGGGCAATTGTGGCAGACAATGTGACCTTGCATACATACCCTTGACACAGCTACCTAGCCTTCATACATGTCACCTGCGTGTTTTCTAGGACTGGCACTAGGTCACTGACAACCTTAGCCATTACTTTAACTGCAACAGATTCAGCTATCAGCACCTGTTGCCCCTGCCATTGTCCCATCAAGTCAACCATCAAGCAGTTGATGAGGGTATGCCTGGCGCTGTGTATGACAGGTTTGGGGTATGTATTCCTGACACAGGTTAGCCTGTGTTAGTCTAACCTGACAACCACCAGCATGTGTGCCTGCTCTCTCATATGTATGTCTGGCCTCTCGTGCTGGTAGTGCACACACAGTCATAGTCCTGTACATGGGGCAGCACAGCCTCTACCCACAGTCTTACAAATGATAGCACTAGATACATAACAAAAATAGCACAGTGGTACTGTAGTGTGGCAGTGCCTGCCACTACTATTTAAGTGGGTGACAATTGCAGGGGCTGTTAGGATTGCCAATGGTGGGTTCAGAAACAATTAACATGTTAGAGCCATCATACACACACACACACACACACACACACACACACACACACACACACACACACGCACACACACACACACCACTGCATGGGGACATGCATTAAACCACACATGCACATGGAGGTGACACTTCTCTGAGTAGATGACCTACCCATGTATTAATGTACAACACACAGTGATACAACCATTGCATGCACCACAGTGGCTTGGTGTTAGAAACTGTGTAACTGTGCTTGTACAGTGGATGACATTTGTATGGGCTGACACTAGGTTGGCAATAGGGAGTTAACAGGGTGGAAGAGGCACACAGAATGGTATAGCCATCCCATACACACACTAAAGACAGCCACAGGGGCTGTGCATACAGATACAAAAACACAGCTGCCAATAGACATATTAGTAACCCTATGTATCCACATGTATGTACTGTAGTGCTGCGTATACATGACATGCTACACATAGATTATATGCCTGGGACATAACACACAACCTCTTACAACAGGTAATCTTATGAATGCCTTCATGGATGGTGGGATAACAAACCAGACATAGCAATTGGTCTTGTCTACTGCTCCATCAAACCTGCACAAGTGATAGAGTGACAGACTTTGTATCAGCAAGATATGTCAGTCAGTTAGGATGTCTGATCCTGGCATGTGTGTCACTATGGAAAGTGTGACATGTTTGGCAATGATATCACAGGAATGCTCATTGTTAGGGTTGCAAACAAGTGGCTATTCCATATAAATCTGTACAGATGATTGGTATGGGCTGTATAGTGTTACATGGTGCATGTGAGGCAGATGCCATTAACAGGCTCTTTAAAGTAATGTCATGGGTAGGGGGTCAACAGGCCTCAAAATGGTATAACCTACACACACAACCCCCACAGGGGATATGCTTCACACACACTACTATAGCTGTCAGTATTGAGATTAGAACCCCTATCTATCTAATTATTTCCACTATAGTATTATACAGTTATTGCACATGCCACAGAGCTTAGAGGGCTGAGAAGTGCATACAGGTACATATAAGGTGAACAACATCATCAGGCCTTGTAAAGTAGGGCATTAGGATGTGCACTGGGTGGTACACGCCTCACAATGATATAACCCACACCCCCAGAAGATATGATTCTCACCCAAACACACACAGGGGGGGTGTGATTCTAACACACAGTATTATAGTTGTCAATATTGAGTTTAGAACCTCTTCCTATCTAGTTATAAGTACTACAGTGTTACGCAGTTATCACATGCACTATGGAGCTTATAGGATTTAATAGTGTCGCAAGATACATATGTCTAAGGTGAATTAAATCAGGAGCCCTTGTAAAGTATGGCAATAGGAAATGTACTGGGTGGGAAGGGCATCAAAATACATTACCCTACAAATATGCACCACAGAGCTTATATGGATTAGTGCTGTCCAAAGGTACTTCTATGGGCAATGACATCAGCTGGACTGCTAAAGTAGGGGACCAGGAAGTGTAGTGGCTGGGAATGGCCTAAAACTGTTCACCTACAAAGAAACACACGCACGCACACACACACGCACACACACACACACACACACACACACACACACACACACACACACACACACACACACACACACACACACTTACATTTGTCAGGACTGGGTTTAAAACCTCTACCTATCTAGTTATTTGTACTATAGTGTTGCACAGCTATTGCATGTGCTACAGAGCTTATAGGGCTAAGAAGTCCCCAAAGGTACTTCTAAGGTGAATGATATCAGCAGGACTGCTAATGTAGGGCACTTGGAAGTGTTGTGGGTGGGAAAGTCCTCAAAATACTTCATCATACAAACATACACACTTACACTTGTACACATACACACACGCACACACACGCACACACACGCACACACACACACACACACACACACACACACACACACACACACACACACACACGCACACACTTGCCCAAACTGGGAATAGAACCCCTGCCTATCTAGTTATTTGTACTATAGCATTACATAGTTATTGCACTTACTGCAGAGCTTATGGGGCTGACAAGTTCCGAAAGGTACTTCTAAGGTGAATGAGAGCAGCAGATCTTCTGAGGGCTGACAGGTGTCCAATGGTACTTCTAAGGTGAATGACAGTAGCAGATCTTGTGAGGTAGGGCAATGTGAGGTGTACTAAGTGGGAATGGCCTCCTATTACTTAAACCTACAGACACACACACACACACACACACACACACACACACACACACACACACACACACACAGGCAGGTGGTATGATATTATAACCCCCACCTCAGTACTATTACAAAATGGAGCTCACCTTCATGCTGGCACATGTGACTGGTTATGACCGGTATGCCACTGTCCTCAGCAGGACATCACTCTATGCCATTCATTGTATCCTTGTGTATGACTCACTCTCTGTGTGCCCCCCATGTGTGTGTATGTCTCTCTCTCTGTATCACTGCCTGTCTCTCTCTTCACCATGTCTGTGTGTGTGTATGCTTGACATACTGTTATATGTTGCCCATATATATGTCTGTGTATCACATGCAACAGATGCAGATATATCACATATGGGCCACCAACAGCTAGCTGAGGGTAATCTTGTCTGATGGGTGTGTGTAGGGACACTTAAGGTGTACATAGCTGTCTGTATGCAAAGACATATATGCGCAATACAGTTATATAGTCCTATGTGGATTCCGACATGGCCTCTGATTCTCTAAGTATAGAAGCATCCCAGTATGACCTTCTATAGTGAGAGTGGGACTCTATTCCAGAGATAGTTATACTCTGGTCCAGGGTTTTGTGTGCTACAGCCATACCTCTCAGAAGTAAACATGACTTTGCTAGAGGTACTGGGTTTATTTTAGCAGACAGTTTCTGACATATCTGAAGTCTGACACTGGAATGTATTGTGTCATTACCTAGTGACAGACATCCTCCGATCATCACAGTGCTTTACAAGAGGAATACAAGATGTATGATGCACAGACCAGTATTATGAGCCCAACTATATACATTCTTCCCCAAAAAGGCCAGTTGAGAGGTGTGGCTACAGCTGGTTGACTGATGAAGCTGTGTGAACAGTCCAGCAAATTGGTGATAAACTGGCTGGGGATTTCCTGCTTGTGTGGTTTTCTTCTTACCTGAAAAGAAATAATCCTGGTGCGGCCATACCTCTAGTTTTTTGGCAGATTGTTCAGGTGTTTGTCTAGAACTTTACATAAACTTATGTTTTTATGGCAAGTTAGTTGCATATAATTGAAGACTGACATTACAAAATAATGACAGACATTAGTGTTTCAGACTTTAAAACCTTCAGACAATTCCTGCTAATGAAAAACCCATTATTCTACCAACTTTCTCTGTATGTAAGGGCAATATTTACAACATGTGCCTATCACTGGACCTTTGTCCCACTTTTATTTATGACCTTGTCCAGATGTCTTGCTGTCAGACGTTGAGAGGTATGGGTGTGGGTCCAGAGTGCATTCTACTGTCCATAAATGCCCATTATATGGGTAGTATATTCCACACAGCACTGTGACTTCCAGGTATGTCAGTGGCAGAGCAGTACAGAGTAATGCAGTGAACCACTGACAGACAGTTGTGTATAGGTTGAGAGGTTGCTATGACGTTAGTAGGGTATTGGCCCTGAAGCCCTTATAACCCACGCAGATGAGAGTGTAGCTCATGTTACGACATGTCAGCACACAGAGCCCCTGTCCAGCAGGGACACAGGTGGAATCACAGGACTGTATTTTGTGTTTTCCATGCACTAATACAGGGAGCACATCACTAGGGTTATTGAGGCACTTGGCTTGCTGTTCACAGGGAGTGTATTCCACAGATGGGGGAGTGTGTGGTAAACATATCTGTCACACCGACAAGCTGTACTGATATCACAGCCCAGGTTGATAGTGCGCCTACTAGTTGATGGAGTAGGCCTTGAGTTCCAGATGTGCAACAGTCCCATCAAGGCAGGGTCTGGATTGCTTTCTATGCCACACAGGGGTCACCTCAGCATAGTCTGTGTGGAACGGGGTAGGGGGACAGTGCTGTTAGCCTATCTGTGTGGGGTAGGTGTTTGGGGTAAGGCCTTAGTGTTTGCAAGACCCTGGTGTGTGGCGTCTACATGGTCTGTAGTGTGTAGGTTTGTTGAGTTCTCATGTGTTTTTGACTCTGAGGTGTCCATTGTTTGGCTTTTTGTTTTGTTGTGGACCCCCACTTACATGGGTGTGTGTTGTGTATTTGCAGGTGATGTTTAATAACTCCATACACTGCGTGGCATCTATGTTACTGCAAAATTTGTTCTGGTGTGCACATTCTTCATTTGTGTGACCAGTAGTTCCCCTTCCCCTTATGTGTGTCTTTTTGTCCTTATGTAGTCCAGTCACAGGCTTTGGCCACAGTGGCTGCTGTTATGTATTTGTAATTCTGACATGAGCAGGATAAATGCCGTAACATCACATACAAGGTTATGGACTTCACAGTGTACCTATTTAGCAGGTTGTCCATCATTGCACCACTCCATTTGCTGTGGTCCTTAGATGATTTGTGTTGTTATATATTATTATGAGGCTACAAGTGGGCCTAGCTGTCATACCATCACAGATTGACATCTGGACACGCCCAAATATGACAGTCAGACAAAGGCCCACACATGGGAACAGGGTGTTAATAATGTTCTGCCATAGACAGCTGGGAGACCGATTTGGTAATTACTTGTTTGCTCCTATGGGTATGAAGTCTGCTTCCCCATTGTCTGCCATTGCTGTTTTGACATGACCCTTTCTTGTTTTGCAAATAGTTGAAAGGTAAATGCAATGTTAGGATGAACAGATATGCAAGGCATACTTGTGCTCCTTCTGTGACAACCTGTGTCATTCCAGGGGTATGGCTGTTGGCCAGTGACATGTCATCAGTGCTGACACAGAAAGGTGGCAGCCTTTTATATACTGGCAGGACACTGACCTTCAGGTATCTGCTGTCCTACTAGGCACTATACCTCTCAACTTCTGAGAGCCAGACATCTGGACGAAGCCATAAGTCATTGGGGACAAAGGCCTAAATAAAGGGACCATTTTTAAGTATTGGCCTTACAAACCTAGAAAGGTGATTCAATAACAGGTTTTGCATTAGCATGCATTTTTCTATAGGGTATGAAGTCTGACACTAGAATCTGTCATTATTTTCTGACCTTAGTCTTACATGATTTGCCAGTGAATTGCCAGACAACCACTGTTTCATGATATACAGACCACAAATATGATGCAAACCTCTGGACATTCTGCAATAGGTCTGTACAGTTGAGAGGTATGGTAGGCACTGTGTAGGTTACTCCAAGCTGTGTACTGCCCATATGTGTGGCCCCCTGTCCATGATCTGTCCAGCTTTCCTGCAATAATAGATATTGACATCTGGACAGTGTGTATAACTCCTACCGTAGGTGTAGCTGACATGCAGAATAGTTGGCACTGAGTTCTTGAAACATGACTCTGTCAACCACAGTACTATACCTAGGCCATTAAGACACAACAGTTGGGAGTAAGTGGCTACATCCTGACAGTATTATCCACACATATACATATCTCATTGACCCCTGCATATTGTGGACATGCAACAAGTTATCATGTTGATTGGGACAGCCCTGGCAATGTGTGTTCTGCTGCTATTTCCCCACAAACATACATGTTACTGCATTTCTATGGGAATATGGGTGTTGGGGGGGGGCCCGCCTCTCAATTGTACACATTTGCACAGATTGTGTTGATATTTGCTTTAAAATTTGGTTCCATTTAGCATAGTATTGTGCCCTATCTTGGAGACTAGAGGCATATCATTACAATGACAGATCAGACTGTAATGGCATACATTTGAGTTTCAGACTTCTTACCCTTCAGAGCCTTACTGCAACTGCAAGACCTGCTGTACTATCACTGTGTAAGTCTGTAGGGGGATATTTCATCATTGTCGCCATTTGTGGGCCTTTGTCAGACATTTCTTTGTAGTTTTATATGGCTGACTTGCTGGGTGAGGCTGAGAGGTGAGTATGGGACCCCCACATTGACATCCATGTCTGTGACCTATGACCCCCCAGTTAGTTGCCCCCCACATATACTGAAGTGGGATTTGTCACCTTGGGTACTACTGCATAGTGTGGGGAAGCCAGCATTGGGCAAACATTTCCTGGTGTCCCACATAGCTGTTAGTTGTCTGCTGCTATTCCAGTAGGCCACCCCATTCCCTTGCATGCATGCAGCAATACCATAGATATGCTACCAGAACATACTACTCCATTCATTTATTGTTAAGAAGACTGACTTACCTTGTGACTGTGGCAGTTGTGAAGATGGTGCTTGAGGGCTGCCTATGTCGGATGCATGCAGTGTACTGCCTATACATGGTGAGGTACAGGTAGTGTGATGTGTGGCATCCATTTTACTGTATGTGCGAGTTGGAGAGAGTTGTCAGTCCCTGGGTCCCTACAGTGTCAGTGTGTGTGCTACGTGTTTCCTCTTTGCCAAGGCCAGGGCATACTGGACATGCCTTCATCTGCCTACAGGAGCTGGCTCAGGGGGTTCTTCCTCCAAGTCACTCTGTGCCTGTGGGGACCTTGGCAATGGTGGGAATCTGTGTGGCCCTTCCTCATGCTGTTCCTGCTGCAGCTTTTTTTGCAGGATCATATTGTATAGCATGACAAATACTATGAACATGTGTGTACATGTGGTTGGAGAGTACTGCAGGGCTCCACCAGATATGCCAAGGCAGTGGAACCATGACTTGAGCATCCCAAACACATGCTCTATAATGATCCTAGTTTCTGTGTGTGCCTCATTATGGCATCCTTGAGTGTGTGTGTGTGTGTGTGTGTGTGTGTGTGTGTGTGTGTGTGTGTGTGTGTGTGTGTGTGTGTGTGTGTGTGTGTGTGTGTGTGCGTGCATTTCTGATGGGTGTCATCATGCACAGCTCCAGTGCATAGCCAACATCCCCCACCAGATGGCCATACGGGATGTCTCCTCTGGCAAATCCTTGGTACAGCTGTGAGGAATGCCAGATGTGGGAGTCGTGATAGCTTTCAGGCCTGCTAGCACACACATTAATGATAATGCCTTGCGCATTGCATGCAACCTGGCAGTTGATGGAATGAAAGCCCTTGCAGTTTACGTAGACCCTACCCTCTTCACTGGGTGGTGCTTTGATGTGGATGTGTGTGCAGTCTATAGCACCCAGTACCTCCGGGTAGTCTGCTACATGGTGGAAGACATGCATATTGCTGGTCCTCTCCTCAGGGGTGCTGGGGAAGTAAATGTGCTCACCGGCATGTGATAGCATGGCATCCAGGAACTGGTGGAGTACTGTGGATGCAGATGCCTGTGAGACCCCCTTGATATCCCCAGTAGGTTTTTGGAAAGCACCTGTAGCTAGTATTCTTAAGGCTATACATACCTTGGTATCCACTGGGATAGGTTCCCCTCTGTTGGCTGTGGTTCTGGGGTAAGATTGGCACAGCTCGATGAGTTGCTGAAGTATGTCCATGAACACCATGTAACACTCTATTATCTCCAGATCATGTAGCCCCTGGTAGGTTACCCTGGGTCTGAACACTCTTCTCCTCCTCCTCAGTCTGGGGTGGTTTTCAGCATTATCCTCCTCACTGCCCACAGCCTCTAGCGCATACTGATGTATCAAAACAACAGCAGCCCCTAACATTTTGTCAGTTAAAATTCCCCCGAGTTTATACACCAATGGTGCAGATTTTTTGGAAAAAAAACCAGACTGAAAGTTTTTTGCATAGTTTATACTGTTGTGCTGCAGATATTGCATTTGTGATTGGCTGACTATGATACATTCCACCTGCTAGCTATATTATTACTACTTGAGTGCCTTTATTCTGCTATTTCCCATTTTTTTGTTTCTTCCCATTTCCACCACTTCTAAGCCCCATGGTGCGCTGCGCGCACACCCTGCTCAAATGTAAACACTTCTGCTGGTTCCTGTTTTTTTTTTTTTTTTTTTTTGTTTGTTTATTGTTTCCCTTGTGTTTAAGCCCTGTGGTATGGCGGGCAAACCCCTACAGCTATAGTAAACAGTTATGAGGAGAAATGACCCTCCCAGTGATGCAAACAAGCTCAGCATTTCATGAACTAGCTCAAACACACATCCTTGCTTAGCTGTGCTTAGCTAAGTGCAAATAGAGGTAGCAGAGCTCCAATGTGTTTAGACCAAGCATAACATACATCCCCTTTTTATGTTAGCTGCTTCTTCTGCTTACACTGCAGCATTATAGCTTCGACATGATTAGGTGCAGATGGACATGGTCTCCCATTTTGCTGTTCAATAAATTTAGCTCATTTGCTACCCCACTGTTTTAGTCCCTTGTTGTACCACTACACTCCTTAGCAACCAGAGTTACCTGTTATTGTTTTGGTTCTGCATGCTACGCACTATAATGGCAAAATGCAAATTTCACTTAAAATTGTCTTTTCATATTTTTTAAAAATTGTCTGCACAATCTGGTTCGCCTGCCTCTGAGCTATGCTTAAACAGCCAAAACTGGCCAAAAAATCTTTTATTTTTATAATTTTGCAGCTGTTTTCCATGCCAGTGGCCATATATTTGGCCATTGGCATGCCTTCCTCTTGTTCTTTTTTCGGCTTTTTCCCAGGTAGGGGTCACCACAGTGGATGACCTGTCTGCTCATGATTGGCAGTGGAGTTTTACAGTGTCGAGTTTCCAGCCCGGTACCCAACCTTTCACAGAAGGCACACACGCATGCACTCATGCCTAGGGCTAATTTAGAGTGTCTAATCCACCTTCAGCATGCCTAATAGTCATAATATATGCTTTACTTTGAGCTGTCATACCCCCATTTCGATTTTAGCAGAAATGTACATGGTTAGTAACCAAATACATTTCTGCAACAGACACTGCTCTGACATAGATGCTTGCCTGCTTACTGAACCACTAATTCACCTCATTTGCATGGTTTTCACCAGCAAATGAGGTATTTAGCATTATTCCATGTCAGAATAGTGCTGGCAGGCTCGTGCACACCCCCAGCCTTGTTTACTGACTCGGTCAGTGACCATGTTCCTTGCAGAAGCTGCTACACTATTCTGGCATGGTAAAATTGCTTTATTAAATGCCATGGACTGTGTTTACTGTGACTTATAAAATTTGGTTTAAAACCTAGAACCTAAAGAATACTACACTATAAAAATCATTTATGCTGAAGTTTGCTATTTATACTTCTTTCATAAGCCCTATGGTTCCAGAGATATGACCATTTGTTTGAAATGTGAAGACATAATTTGATAAAGACTTAGGCTCCGCCCATTAGAAGTTATAGTGCAAACTTCCTGAGCTTCATTGAGTGGAATGAGTTAATAATATTATTTCCACTACAGTTATTGCAGTAGAGTGTTGTTTTTTCAGGATGTAATGAAAAGACCCTTGAAAAAACAATGTTGCAAAGTAAAGAATAAAATTTCTTTCTTTGATCACACATTTACATTTTGCATATTTGAATAAAAGGATCACACAGTAGGTAAAGGCAAATTCCTGTTTTTAATATATTGACTTTCAATTTGAGTTTCCAATATTATGAGATACTCCCAACCCGACAAAGCTTCAGATTCGCATAAAAACAAAACAAAAAATTCAAAACCATTTTGCAGTGGACATGCCCTGATCACAGCCCATATGCAAGGTATTGCCCCCATATCATTTTTACTTATATATGTGCTAACTTCATAATCGAACTGCAGAGACAAAATGGATAGCTCTAAAACTTTAAATCATTACCAGTGCACAAATAGAAACCAACAGTGATTTCCCATGCAGGGCCAGCCTTAGGTAAACTGGCACCCTAGATGAAGAGCTTCATGACACCCACTACTTCCCCCCACATGCTCCACATGGTGGCTCCAGCCCCCTTCCTCCTTATTCTGGACTATCCGTCATCCACATTACTTTTTTCTTTTTCTCACAGGTTGTCATATTCTTCATTTTTTTCTGTAGTTCTTCATTAATTAATTAATTCAACATGTTCTATCTAGTCAAGACTGCACCCTGATAGCTGTGCTGAAAAGAACTGCATCAGGCTGGGGGTCGGAAGGCAGCAGGCCCCAGACATCATAGCGGTACTCAGTGCTCTGAGCTGAATTTTACAGTTTTTTTAACCAGCCTTTTCATCTTGTGTTGCGCTGACTGAAAAACCATGAACAAAGAAACAAAATGTAGTCTACTTTTCAACTTTGTTTTGACTGCATCTTTTCAGCACACCCTAAGCAACCAACTCTACACTGTAATAACTGTAGTGGAAATAATTATATTAATCCTGGTGTAGCAGGTCTCAGAAGGCATGAATGTTCTACATACTCTAAAGTCCAGTTTAGAGTTTTTTAAACAACCTTTTCATCTAATAATGGCTTGGATGAAAACCATGACTAAGGAAAAAATTTAGACTTACTCTTCAACTTTTCATTTTCCTGCATCTTTTCAACATATCCTAAATGATAAAAATGTTAAAAAATAATGACATCATCCCAAACCCACCACACAAGTTACAATAACATTCTCTATACTCCTATGAGCAGGACTGGTTTTAGACTAGGTGAGGTTTAGTCCAGATGTGGTTAATAAGCCTTTGTAAGAATTCACTTATAGAGCCTTAGCACGTGTGGACCTCCAGGCCCCAAGTAGCTGTGAAGGTCTGGGTATTCTGTGATGCATTTTACCCCTTATTTTTTCAGAGATAACTGTTAAACTGAGTTAGTGACAAGAGAGCCCCATCATGCAATTACAGCCACTGCTATGTGCATCAGATGTCTGATTGTGATAGAAGAGGATGGCTGTGTAACGTATTTTACCTTTGTTCCTAAAAAAACAGTTGCTACACATTAAAATATTGCTCATTGCTTCACATAAATCACATTAATCCTGCAAATTCAGAATAATAAGCAAACAACAGCAGGCTAGTAATTTTCCTCCACAAGCAGCCTGAGCAATTATACCCACTCTGTGCATATCAGGTGTCCAGTTTGCCTTACTTCTCGCAAAGGCACACTAACCCACAAAGCCAGATAGTAACTTTTTAAACTGAGCAAACAAGAGGGTCAGTTACAAGTTGCCACATTAAAGTATTCTAGGATGCTTCACACCAATCAAAAGTCAGAAATCTTGCCAAAAATATCTGGCTGATCATTGTCAACATCATTGTAAAAATAATAACAATACTTATCTCACCTTTTGTCTTCAGTCACATCTCATTCCTATTAACTGTCCACAATTCTGCAGTATGTCCCTGATTTTTTCTCATTTTTTGACCATTCCCTGTTAATTTTTTTTCTGGTGGCTTGCTGCCTAAACATTATAGGCAGTCAGCACTGCCAGTCATTAGAGATTCTTTACTGATGCGGTGTTAAAAATCTTACATGTCTATATTTGATCATTTTGAGTCTCTCCTTCATGACCTTGCAGTGTTCAAGTCTAACATGACTTGACTTGGAGCACCTCCCCGAGTTGCCCATTACATGGATGGCATATTTTGCTTTAAAGGGCACTACATTTATTTATTTATTTTTAGAGAAAAGAGACAGAATTCATTGCTGTAAAAATAAATAAAGATGGGAAAAGTGGCCTTACAAGAATGGAAGCCTAGATGGCCTAGTTCACATATGTATAAGGTTATCCCTGTCAGGAACAATAATCCTACAAGGTATGGACTGTGGAAGTGTACATGTGGTGTTCACAATTTGCTGTTTTTTACATTCACTGTAATGTAGGGAAATTGTTAAGAGGCTCACACAATTCTTGAAACACAGAAAATTCTTCTGTGTGAAATGATTGCAACTAAAAGAGTGGCTTCCAGGAAAAAATAAATACTGTCCATTGAATGTGCTGGCTCCAAGGGAGGCAAGATGAATGTTACTATTGTGCAGTTTAAGTGCAAAGATGGAGAGATTTCTCTTTTTGGTTCTCTCAAGTATAAGTCACCTTAAGAGATGGATTCTCTTAAGTCTGTGGAAATACTTAAACATATGCTGATACTGCAGAAATATGTAGTGTATTAGAAGTGTATCTCAGGTTAATGAATTAACTGGCCTGCTTGCCTTGGGGCTGGACTTTGATTTATCTGGACTACTTAAAGATGTCCAAACTACAAATAGTTTCCATGTCTGAAGGTATGATTTTCTAGTCATAGATCTCCTGACCTCCTTGAAAATGTAATACTTTTGTAGAAGAAATAACTGTCTGAGGTATTAAGGTTCTTTCAACCAAGTCAAAAGATTCAGAGATCAGAGGTTGGAATGAAGCACTTTATACTGTTAGAGTCAGAGTCTTTGACAGAAGTAACTGCCAATGTGGTTAAACTGCATCAAGAGAAAAAAAAAAAACAGCTGTCTTGCCAAATCTGCAGCTTTAAATATCAAGTATAGTTTGATCTGCTTCACTTTCACAAATACTTTCAGAATCATTTTGATAGGAAGGATGGTGCACATGACATTTGAATCCATCTGAATGAGAAAACACCCACTTTTCAGATTTTGTGGTGGTAAATAGCAATGAAGAATTTTCAAATTTAATTGTTTAGATGGATGAGAAAAAAATGGCTGCTACTTAACAGGCTCATATCTCCTTTATTTTATTAAATGTTGGTAAAACAAGTTGGCACTCCTGAGCTAGAGATATAATCTTCTAGAAAAGTTCTTCTTATCTGGAATATACACTGCCAAAAATAGAAGAATGTGTTGAATTATACAATCACACAGCTGAAAAGACTCCAACACAACTCCACTCCAACATTTACTGATATAGCATGTCACTATGTAATTGATGCTTTAATCTGAAGTGTTACTGGAAAGTTGTGAGGGTTCAGTTACTTTCTTTCACGAAAGATATTATGAAGATGTCTTTCTTTGTGAGTAATGTTGGCCTGCACTTAGGGGTCTTTGCAGCGTGCTTCTTAAAGACATTCTGGCCATCAGGTGCAGAAGAATGGGAGGAGGAATTAATGGAATCTCCTTTTCTAAGTTGACTGCATCCTGTCTCCAAGAAAACTTTTCTCAGTGGATTCAGAATTTAAATCACAGTTTACAGAGAATCCATGGATTGATTCCAGATGTTTACCCATGCCAATAGTATGGAACTTTCTTATGTGCAGTCATGTCTGGGACACTACCAGAATGCAGAATGGCTTATTCCAGTGCCATGAGACACTGTTTTGTCAGTATTGCTACATAAGCAGAAAGTTCCTTCAATGGGCTTTGAATTTCTAATGGTTTCTTCAGTGCTGGGAAAACTTTCATCTGGGCTGAGTCGGTAATTGCCTCTAAGTAAGTTACTATATGAATTGCGTAAAAAGGCAATAACAGTGATTCAGAGAAGCTGGAATAAAGTAGAGTACATTATACAGACATTCAGTAAACATGAGATTGTACTACCACCAGTCATCAGGAGAAGGGAAAACGTATATCTGCTGATTCCTGAGATGTGAAAACACTGGGGCTCAACATTTCATAAATGCTCTTGAGACTGTTGGTAAAGCAAAGAGATGAGCAGGAAAGTGAAAGTGAAAAGGAGTTACTTTGTAATCACAAGTATTTCTGGTGAAGCAGTATTCTAGGAATGTGAAGATGCACATCCTCCATGTGCAGGGTTTTCATGTTTGAGCAGTTTTATATAACTGGTAGAAATGCCTTTAATCTCACCATCCTGAAATTTTATGCTTGGTTAAATTGGGAAATGTTTGAAAACTCTAGTACAGGTTTCCTGGTCTTTTTCTATCTGGGCACATGAATAACCTGGAATAAAAACCTGAGGCTTTTTTATGTAGTTAGGCTCAATGCACTGCTTTTCTATTATCAGACCTAAATAAGCCAACATCTGAAAAAAGAGTGGTATGTGGAAAAGAAATTGTATAAAGAATCTGGTGGAATTACATCAAATAGTACTTTATAGTATAAGTTTCAGATATGGTTTATGGTAGTGATCAAAACCTCAAATGACATAATTCACCAGAATTTCCTTTCCTGAAACTATTATTTCCATCCAGAAATAGGGGACTGTGTGCCTTTGAAATGAAAAAGGATTTGATTTCTACTGAAATGCCTTTTGCTGGTTAGAAAGATCCTTGCGAACTGCGGATTGGGTATACTAAATTGTTAGACAGCTGACCTTGTTTTATCCTTTTTTCCAGAAGCCCTAAATGTCACTTGTGCAGCTTTACATTTCTCAAAGAGTGTTATTTGTAGAGCTGGGGGTAGGATCTGGTAATGGCTTGCTTATGCATTTTTGCTGCACTGGTGAGGAAGTGGCTTGAATGAAAGAATTTAATGCTGCAGTGAGTTTTGGTGCAATGTATTTTATTGTGTGACCCAGCCTGTGTTTTTTAGTTTAGTTTCCTCTTTATTGCATAGTAGTAAAACGATGGAATGGGTATATAAAAATGTTCAGGGATGTGGAGGCTTATTTTCATATCAAGTGGAGGAGCAGAGGGACCTGCCCATATGCAAAAAATATTTTTTTTTCTTTTTCTTTTGGTTTTTCAGCTCACTGGTTTTGGTATTTATTTTTTGAATGAAAGATTGGTAAAAAAACGTAGATAAGCCACCAATTACTCATATGGAAAGACTTATGGAATTAATCAGTCAGTTCATAAGGAACCTCCAAACACTGGACCCATCTCAATTTGGATTCATCAAGGGCAGGTCATGATTACTCAACCTGGTTCATAGGTTCATAGGACTTTTTGCAAAAAGTAATGGATGAAGGTAAAACGGTACACACTACATACCTCAAACTGGGCAAAGCTATTGACACAATTCCCCTCTCAGACATAGTAGAAATACTAAATGAACTGGGAATAAATACTTGTGACACCCATTGGATTCCAGCTGGCTCACAGATAGGGTGCAAGAAATCAAAGTAAGGAAAGGTACCCTTACAAGGAGACCAGTCACCAGTGGAGTCCTCCACAGTTTGGTGCTGGGACCTCTCCTGTTCAACATCTACTTTTCTAAAGTAAAAGTAAATATCAAAGGGCTATGGATGATTAAGTCTGCAGATGTAAGTAAGCTGGGAGCAGTCACTGAATCCCCTGATAACCTTCAGAAAGGTTTGTCCCAAACAAATAACTGGTACTAAAATTGTGGATTGAATTCAAACGTAAAAAAAAATCCATTATCGTATCCTTTGAAATGTCATCTACTTCAGAGAACTACCACATTGACAATGCACCCCTTAAGAGCTGACTCAGTTGTTAGCGATTTGGTAACTTATGTGTTCAGTGGCCTAACTTTTGACCAACGTATCCATTGCAGGAAAGTCCTTCTATATCGCACAGCTTATAAACAAAGGGATTTTGTCTAGATCTAGGGATGTCGTTGTTCTCCTTTAATCACCCATCATTAAGCCGTTCATATAGTATAATGCCTCTTTTGGCATGTATCTGCCCAGACACATGCAACATTTGGAATGCTGACAGTAATACCTTATTAAAAGGATACAAGGCCTAAGCAACATGTCCTATATGGACTGACTCAAAGCCCTACCACTATTCTCAGCATCCTACAGCCTGCTAAGAGGTGACCTGTGTCTGGCATACAAGGCATCCTCCAACCCAGTACTGATGGATTTACTGCATGTCAGCAAGTCAAATGGCATCAGAAATTCTTGGTCTAGGGATCTAAACCTCTTCTGCAACATCAACAGAACGGTTTGGAGGGACAGGTATATCTCACAAACTCTGCATCCACATAAAGCAAAGTTCATTCCTGTCCAGGATAAAGTGCAACTTAGATCTATGGATGCAAAACAGAAAATTTACCCTAGGACTGCCCCCTCTACTACTAATGGACAGAGGCAGCTCCTAAATGCTTTATCCCATAGATGGGTCCCCTCACATTATCCACGGTGTGAACAAGTTATTATCATTAGGGGTAATATATAATTATCAGCTCTGGCACGGGTAAGGTTGATCTCTAACCAAATAGGACAAGTTAATTTGAGCACAAACAACAAAAAAAAGAAATTTGGCTAGGCTTGAAATTTCCACAAGAGCAGCTGGTCTAATACTTACCTATGAATTATAAAAGGTAGCCTGGATCACACCTATGCTCAGAGACAGTGGTGAGAGGGACAAGGTGTGTTAGGCCAGTGACTCAGCTCTGCAAGTGGTCAGTGTTTAGTCCTAGTTAGACAGTAGATATTAGAAGCAGATAGCAGTGTATATTCCTTGTATGCTTTTGAGGCCAAGTTGTATTTGATGAATTGGTTAAAAAAATCAGGGGCATGCAATTATTTACTTTAACCTTTTTGGCCCCAGTAGCATGACTCAAGAGACATGCTTCTGTTGACATCAGATGTATTTGGGGCTGTAAAGTGGATCTAAGCACAGACAGTAGGAACTGCGGTTTCCTTAATGGTAGGTGGGGGCGAGATGTGGATATCTAGGGTGATTAGCTTATGGTCGGATCTGACCAACGAGGAGTTGATTTCAGGTGTGGAACACCGGTCACTCATGTTTGTAATGACTAGGTCTAGGATATTGTTGCCCTTGGTGGGGGTGTGGATAAGTTGATCCAGGGCATTGGAATTTATGAATTCCAGAAAGCGTTGAGCAAAGGAATTGGTACGTGAGTAGTTTTCCCAGTTACTGGTGGGGTAGTTGAAATCGCTCATTATTAAGGTGTTTGGTTGAACCCTAATATTTTCCAGTATATCAAGAAAAGAGGAGTGGGAATCCTGGGCCATGGTGGGGGATCTGTAGCAAGCTACAATCTGGATTGCAGTTTTGCCCAGAGTTAGTTGCACCTGGATAACCTCGGATGCATTATGGTGCACAACTAGCCTGGAGGTGTGGATATCCTTATTGAATATGGACACACCTCTGCCTTTGGTGTTCTGGTCCAGGTTAGATGGCCGAAAAATGTGGTATGAGTTATAGCCTGGTAATGCTGGGGTGCTCTCTAGAGCCTTGAACCAGGTCTCAGTCACTGCACAGATATTGATGTCCTCCATTTTAAGGAGTGCCTCGAGTGAGTGCGTTTTGAGATTTAGACTTCTAGCATTGAGTAGCATTACCCTCAGTTTTTGCTTGCTTGTTTCTGTTATGGTAGTGAATTTGTCATTTGAACCTTGCCTAAAAAAGGCACTATAGGGGCAGCAAGAGCCTTAGCCAGTATCCGGAATCCCAGGGGCGACAGGTGCAGGCCATCTCTGGCAAAGCACCATGGTCTGTCGACCATGTCATCCCAGGCAGACAGATACTGGATCCCCTTAGAATGACACCAGAAGCTTAGCCAATTGTTGAAGTCAATCAGTTCCCCCAGTACATTATACATGCAGTCAATATGCACAAGAACTGGTCTGTCTGTCACACAGACCCAGATACACCCAAAAGTAGAAGTACAAGCCAGTAGTAATAACTCGCATGAAATATAAGCTCATAGTAATAATTTCCATGAAGTACAAGCCCGTAGTAGTAACTCCCATGAAGTACAAACCCATAATAATAATTCCCATGAAGTACAAGCACATAGAAATAATTCCCATGAAGTACAAGCCGTAGTAATATCTCCTATGAAGTACAGGCTAGTAGCAATAAGTCCCACGAAGTACAAGCCCATAGTAATAACTGCCATGAACTCCCAAGAAGGACAAACAGGATGAAGCATGGTGCAACACAAAACAACATGAACATTCCAGAAAAGCTGCTTTAAACACCACATACAGAGAAATCCACTTTACTTCACAACCAGTGATGCTAGTTAAAATACACTAATGGAAATAGGAACAGAAACTGAAAAAGGGGCCAATTTATCTCACAATGTGCAAAGGGAAAAAGGGGAATCTGAACAGTCTTAAGCCTCTCACTGATATACCAGAGCAGAGAGACAGCCAGTAACTAAAGTCAAATCATAAGAGAAAAGCCAGTTAAACCCATCCCCAAGGAAGAAAAAGGGAAATAAATGGCACATCTCATGGAAAAATATTTTCAGACATGATCCTTCATATGGAAGGAACTAGATGAATGGAAATGACCTGCACTTGGTTTCTAGGAGTTGCCAGATTTCCCACTGGCCAGGTAGGGACAAACAAATTGAAGACTATAAAAAAAAAAAAAAAAAAATAGTCTTCCACGCCAGGGTCTTTAATGCGGAACATTGCAGTTCCGCATTAAACAGAAGTAGTTTTGTGTTTAGCGATTTCTGATTGGCCCATATGCCGCTATATGGGCCAATTAAAAAAAAAAAAAAAAAAAAACCAAAAAAAAACAAAGCGGAGGCTGCCCAGGATTTAAACCGGCAGTGCGGGACTCGGGATCAGGCTGCTGATCTCGGGACAGTCCCGCCCAAATAGGGACATCTGGCAACCCTGGTCAGAACACACACTGAGTTACTTTTGGACTGCTAAACCTTTTATAGCACTTATAATAAAATTAGTACACAAACACATTATAGGTGGTCATTTAGGAGTGGATGAAGCACATTATGGAGTTTGCCTAGATTTTACTGGTGTGTGATTATGGAAGACAGAGAAAACATTTGTGTTGCCATGCTTGAGGGCCAAAAGTCAGCCACCCAACTCAGGATTTGAGTTCTCTGATACCTTCGTCCATTGCACACATCCCTTCTAAATGCACAGCAACAGCCTCATAGGTCCACTTGTGAAAATAAATAACTTCCATTTAGTATTCCTCTGCAATTTTCCAAAGTAATATCCTTGTAAAAAGTCAATACAAAGAGCATAAGAAAAGAAGTAAAAAATTTCTTCTCAAGGACACGAAATCGTGTTACAAATCTCTGTGTTTGCCCATACCTTACTTGTATAGAAGGAAGTTTCTCTGTTCACCTGTGAGAGAGGGGAGCTTTGAGCAGCCTATCTGTCCCTGGAGAAGTGGTTTCAGCCCAGAAAGTAGTAGTTTATTAGCCATTTTGGGCTAATTTCTATCTCTTTCATTTCCCTGCTATTAAAACCGCATTTGCCCGGTTTTGCATGCCGGTTAGCTAGGGTATAACTATTCCCGGCTCCAGAAAGTCTCCTCTTCAATTTTTCCCTTGGAACTAGACAAACGTTCAACTTAAGCACTCAATCCATTCATTTCTCAGCCCGGCACTTGCTTAACCTCATAGCAAGCACTTATAAACCCTAGCACTACAGAAGGACAAGGCTCTCTATTCGACCTTACCAGCCATTCAGTAAAACAGTTTACTGTACCTATCCAGGCAAGTCCAAAGGGCAGTTTCAGGTGTACTCTCCAGTCCAACTGGTGAATCTGGGCATTTTGAGGCAATGTTACAACTGCCTCATGTACACAGACAACCCTCTCCTCCTACCACCAATCACTAATACATGCCAGAGATGCAATTTTACAGCCAAACTGGAGGCTAAGTTCTCTCAACCCAAGACTGGATCTGAAGTCAAGAGGAGAAGGGAAATACTGGCATCACACCACCAGTCTCACATAGACCCATTAAACCAGCACCGGTAAAAAACACACGTAAATACACAAAAACATACTCGGAGGCTCTAAATAAAAATCTGCAAAAGCAACAGAGCCCTCCAAAGCAGACATCCAAGCAACCTCCACCCCCCAACACAAACCATGAAATGCATACTTCACAAAACCAGTGTGCCATGCAATCACAGCCCTCAAGGCAAAATAACATACCCAACATACTAGTAATAGGTGACTCTATAGTCAGGCACACTGACATCTCACTCACTAGGCTGAATAAGGAGAAGGTTACTGTTAGCTGCCTATCGGGTGCCAGGATCCGCCACATAACACAAGCACTCAGGTCACTCTAGAACAAGTACAAATAAGTGTGAATGACCTGAGCCGTACCTCCCTGGACTACATGAAAAGAGACATGAAAGAGCTCTCTGATCACGTAGCTCAGGCCGGTATGACCCTGACCCTGAGTAACATCCTGCCCTCACCAAGAATGATACCACGGTATAAAGAAAAAAATATCAATTTCAACAATTGGCTAAGTTTCTGGTGTCATTCAAAGGGGATCCACTGTCTGTCTGATTGGGATCACATGCTCGACAAGCCATGCTGCTTCACTAGAGATGGCTTGCACCTGTCACCCTTAGGCTTTTGAATACTGGCCAAGGCTCTTGCCACCCCCATAGTACCTTTTTTAGGCAAGGCTCAAAAGACAAACCCACCACCGTAAATAGCACAAGTAACAAAAATCTGAGGGTAATACTACTCAATGCCAGAAGTCTAAACCTCAAAATGCACACACTTGAGGCACTCCTCAGTATGGAGAAAATCGATATATGTGCAGTAACAGAAACTTGGTTTAAGGCTCCAGAGAGGATCCCAGCACTACCAGGCTACAACTCATACCATACATTTTGGCCACAGAACCCAAAACGAAATACAAAAGGTGGGGGGGTATCCATATTCATCAAGAATACCCACACCTCCAGGTTAGTGGCACAGCACGATGCTTCAGAGATTATCCATGTGCAACTAACAATGGGCAAAACTGCAATTCAAATTGTAGCTTGCTACAGATCACCCACCATATCCCAGGTCCCCATTCTGCTTTTCTGGAAACACTGGGTAACATAAAGGTCCTAATTAATACCCTAATATTGGGCGATTTAAACTACCCAAACATTAACTAGGAGAACTACTCAAGTACTAACAACCTTGCCCAACATTTCCTAGAATTTATAAACTCAAATGCCCTGGAACAACTGGTCAACATTCACACCAGAGGTGACAACATATTGGTCCTGGTCATCACCAACATGGGCAACTGGTGTTCCACACCGGAGGTCAACCCCTTGCTGGTTAGATCTGACCATAAACAAATCATTTTGGATATCCACATTCTGCCCCCACCCCCGGACAAGGAAACCACTGTGAAAAACTTTTCAAAAGCTAACTTCACATTACTTAAGACGGAGGTGGAAAGTTTCAAAGCTCCCATGCTAAAGGATAATGCTGTCCAAGCTGCAAATTCCTTTACTAATGCATTCTACAGGCTATACAATAGAAGGAGGAAACTAGTACAGAAAAGAGTAAAATCCCAAGAAGGGAAGACATCCCTGATCAGTATCAGCAAGAAACTACGATCCCTCATAAAATTGTCCAAGGCGAGCTTTGAAAGAAAACTTGCCAAGGACTCCAAAGATAACCACAAGGCATTCTTTACCTATATCAAGAATCTAAGTGGCAATGCTCAGATCTGCTCAGAGTTAGTGCAGAATGGCACAAAATTCACTGAAACAACTGATATTGCCAACATTTTGGCAGACAGGTTCAATGCAAACATCACCTTCCTCTCACCCCCAAAAGAGCCCATAACCATACCAGAAGAATGTAGAGCCCCTGAAATCACAGACACTCAGGTTAAAACAGCTCTCTCCAAAGCCAAAAACACAGCATCAGTGGGAATGGATGGTGTCCCAGGCTGTGTCCTCCACGAGCTCAAAGACGAACTAACCCCTCACCTAAACACACTGTTCAAACTCAGCCTCTCCACAGACTACGTACCCATAAAGTGGTGCACAGCAACAGTTATTCCACTCCACAACGGTGGAGCCACAACAGAACCCAGGAACTATCACCCTATAATCCTGACTAGCTTGGTCTGCAAGGCTATGGAGTGCATCATCATGGAACTCATTTACAGAAACATTGGGAAACTCCAAACACTGGACCCTACCCAGTTCAGCTTTGTTAAGGGCAGATCATGCCTCCTAAACCTGGTGGACTTCTTTGAGACAGTTTCCAAGGCTATAGACTAGGGAAAGGTGGTACACACAGCCTACCTAGACCTTGCAAAGGCCTTTGACACCATTCCCCATTCTGGTATTATAGACAAGCTCACCAACCTGAACATAAACCCCTATGTCACAAGATGGGTTGCCAATTGTCTCACGGACAGAACCCACATGGTGAGAGTTGCGGGAGCTAGGTCTGACTCCAAACAGGTTACAAGTGGCATTCCCCAGGGCTCAGTCTTAGGACCCCTCCTGTTCAGCATATACATCTCAGAGGTACAGACAAGCACAGGAGGACTATGGCTGACCAAGTTTGCAGACAACTGCAAACTAGGGTCTATAATTGACTCACTGGCTGACACAGACATCCTCCAAAAGGGTGTCACTGAGATGGATACCTAGTGTCAAAATCAATGCCTCAAGCTAAATGCCAAAAAGTGCATACTTATTCCCTTTGGAAATACCAAAGTACCCACAAACTACCACATAGGTGGTTGTCCCCTAAATATGGATAACGTAATAAGGGATCTGGGGACCCAAGTAGATAGTAATCTCTCCTTTGATAATCACATTGCAAAGTGGTTAGAAAATCCTTCTATGTGGCCCACCTAATCACAAAAGGGTTTGCATCCAGATCAAAAGAGGTCATTGTGCCCCTCTATTCATCACTCATCAGACCCATCATAGAGTACAATGCCCCATTTGGGATGTACTTTACAAGACACCTGCAACAGCTGGAAAGACCACAGAAGTACCTCACCAAGAGGATCACTGGCCTCAAACAGATGCCCTATGCAGCTCGACTGAAGAAATTCCAGCTGTACTCGGCTGCATACTGCCTGCTCAGAGGTGATCTCTGCCTGACATACAAGGCCATGTCCAACCCAGAATTGATGGACATGCTCCACCTAAAGAAAACCTTATCCCCTCGAGCCACATGCTCTAGGGATCTAAACCTCATCACAACAATAAATAAGACGTGCTGGAGGGACAGATTCCTGTCCCAGAGACTCCCCATGCTTTGGAACAAGATTCCAATCTACATTAGGCAGAGCTCCTCGCTAGCATTCTTCAAGAGAAACCTTGACGAGTGGATGGGAAACAGAAAGTTTACCCTGGGGATCACTTCAGTGGCGCTGCTGGACAGAGGCACAGGGAACTAATCTAAGGGAGCGGTGAAAGCCAACACATTCTGGCTATGCTTATAAATGTCTTCGGGCAGATAGCCTAGTACCTACCTATGAACCTATGAAATTCTTATGAACTAAAGCACCCATTGTTATCTAGAATAATGCATGAATTTTGCCAGTACTTTAAAGTGAAAGAGACTGTGCATACCACTATGAAATTAATAAATTAGTTGAATGCATTAACCAAATTTTAAAGTGGTGTTGTGAAAGGCTATAGACATAGGTGGGAAAACTGGGACCGGCTGCTGCTGTATCTTCTCTTAGAGAAGTACCCAAAATCTTAGCTGGGTTTAAAACATTTCAAATGACATCCAAGAGGCTTGATAGATATAACAAAAGAAAGAAGAATGGGACAGGTTTGAGAACTCTGGTGCCTGCAGCCATAACAGAAAATGTATAACTTATCCCCTGAGAGAGTTCAGAGTAGAAGATAATGTATTAGGATTATCACTTATGGGCTATTATTTAAAAAGTGCTGCATTTTTGTCTTTATGAAGCATCAGCAACATTCTAGAGGCTTATGGTAAAATTGTTAGACCTCACACTGGGTGTGGAGCAGCCTACTTAGATGATACTATAATATTCTGTAAATAGTGGGGGAGACATTTGCCTAAGGTCTAAGCCATCTTAAGCTTTCTGCATCAGGCTGCATTGATGGCTGATTTTATTATTTATTATTATTATTATTTATTTTACATTTGTTAACCGGGATGGTCCGACTGGATACATGTCCTTTTTCAGCAGAGGCCCGGGGAGAAAAGCTCCAACAGAGTTACATTGATAATTAGGTACAGTAAATGAGCTGAAAGAACTTAACAAAAACATAGGCTATTTACATACAAGTACAAGACTGCCATTACTATTTCTGAGATTACTACAAATGTAACATTAATAACATATTAGCAAGGACGGTAGGCAGTATAATGACATAGAGTTAGACAGGATACATATTTCTTTATCACAGTATACAAAGTACTTATCATCTTAGCTAGTTGTTTATGTTTTAGTTAATGGCACAGAGCTAGTCTGGGTTTGAACAAGGACATAGCCAGTGTGACTTGAAGTGGAGTTTTAGACTATTTTGAATTGATTTAGAGAAGTTGCAAGCGTGATGTTATTTGGGAGAGAGTTCCATATTTTACCAGTGGTGTTGGCAAATAGCGTCACCACCTAGGTTGAGAGATTTAGTTGTTTGGACAAGGAGTCTGTTTGCTGAGCGAAGGCAGCTTAGATTGGAGTAGGGAGTCATTAAGTTTTTAGTGCTGGGGTATTCTCAGGTTGTTTAAGGATTTTGAAGGCCTCTATGAGTTGGGACTGGTGAAGAAGGTGTGGGAATTCTATCCATCCAAGCTTTTTTAGGTTAGTACAGTGGTGTGTTCTGTAGGGTAGGCCTGTAACGAACCTGGCAATGTGATTATAGCAGGATGAGAGCTTGGCCAGATCAGATTTGTTAAGGTGAGTGAGGGCAGGAGAGGCATATAGTAGGGTAGAGAGAAGGTGTGAATGGGCTGTGGCTGCCCTGGCATTCGGGGTAAGGAAGGCTTTAATTCTATATAGGGTCCCAAGTTTCTTGTTGACTGACTTAATGGCTTGGTTAATATGTATATCAAATTTGAGTTTATTGTCAATGTTTACTCCTAATAGCTTTGTATAGGTGTCTGGGGAGATGATGGTCCCATTATTGGATTTTGTAGTGAAGTTTTCAGTCGGAGATCTATTGGTTGGGTAGAAGAGAAGTAACTTGGTTTTATTTGGATTTAAGATCAGGAGATGGTTGGCAAGCCAGTTTTCGACTTTGGTGAAGCTATGCTGGGTGGTAGTTAGTAGATTTGCAAGAGAGGCATTGGAACATATTATAGTCGAGTCATCTGCATATTGAATGCAGGTGGCTTCAGGGATGACTGTTTGGATGTCGTTTATGAAGACTGAAAAGAGGAGAGGTCCTAATATGGAACCTTGAGGAACTCCTATGGTATTTGGTAGTAGGCAGGAGAGCTTGTTTTGCCACATTACTGCTTGTTGTCTCCCAGTGAGGTAAGCTTGAAACCAGTCAAGGGCTGGAGTATCGAGATACAGGGTTTTTCAAGTATATAGAAGTAACTGATGGTTTACCATATCGAAGGCTTTCGATAGGTCCAGAAAGAGAGCGGAGGATATTTTTTTATTATTCCGGTTAAGATTAATGTTTTCAGTAAAAGAGAGGAGGGCAGTGGTTGTACTATGATGGGGTCTGAATCCATGTTGAGAGTCTGTGAGTAGTTTATTTTGGGTTAGATAGAGCATTAGTTGGTTGTGCATGCACTTTTCCATAATTTTGGCAAGTTGTGATAGTATGGCTATAGGTCTATAGTTGGATAGTTCTGTGGATGAACCTCCTTTGTGGAGTGGAATAACATAGGATATTTTCCAAATTGAGGGGATTGAGGCCTCGGTTATGGTTCTGTTAATTAGGATTGAGATAGGGTAGGCTATGACATCTGCAGCAATTTGTAGGTATTCAGCCGGCAGAAGATCGGCTGAAAGGGTGGTTGGCTTCAGTTTTTTCAAAAGGGATCTGATAAAGGATGTGGACACTGACTGGAAGTTAAAAGAGAGTGGTGAGTCGGGTATAGTGTTTATAGAAGTGTGGGGAGGAGAAAGTTGGTTAGCTAATGACTGGATGGTTTCTGTGAAGAAAGTATTGAATGAATTGGTTATATCTTCTTGGCTCTTGTCAGATAATGTTCCTGGGGTCGGAGTAGTGGATTTGCCTGGTTGGAGAAGTTTATTTATGCCTGCCCAGTACTTTTGAGGGTTATTCTGATGTTTATGTTGCAGATTGTAGAAGTAATTTTTCTTATCTAGTATGATGGCTTTTTTAGTCTCATTTCTATGTTGTTGGAATTTGATACGATCTAGGGGTAGTTTGGTAGTGCGCCATTTATCCCATGCTTTGTCTCTAGTTGTTATTTTGGTTTTGGTGTCTGCTGTTAGCCAGGGTGCTAGTTGAGCTTTAATTCTCATTGAGCGTTTAGGGGCATGTGAGTCAAGTATAGTAGGGAATGAATTGTTAAATGATGACACTGCCTCATCAAGGGGAAGGAACTTTAGTTTTGTCCAGTTACATGATTTGAGTTCAAGTTGAAATTTAGTTGGGTCAGTTTTTCTTGGATCTGATAGACCTATAAATAGCACAAAAGAAAAGGCTTCACAAACTATTAAAACACAAAAACCGAAGAGATAAAGCTGGAAATAGCCCAAACCAAATGCTGGCAGTCGCACAAATCAGATAACCTTAAACAGTTAGCTTAACACAGTTTTATTCGTGTTTTCGGAACCGACTATGCGTTTCCTTCATCAGAGATACGGACAAGGCAAAAATAACACAATAATGAAAACAGTCAAACCCAACCCTTTCATTTAAAAAGCTTAAAAGTATCATGTGATGCTAATTAAATTTTACAACACTTGACTTTAATTAACTAATCTACTAAAACATCCTAAAAATATATACATATATATATATATATATATATATATATATATATATATATATTCCCAGATAGCAAACATTACATAGCAAATTACTTCAAATAATTGGAGCAACTGTACGGCTTATCTGCATACTTAAATAATTATTGTTATTGTTAAAATGCTCGCTATTATGCAATTCAATAAACTGAGCTTTTATCACATTTAATAACTCCATTAAAAACCAAGTACACTAAACTTATTGTATAGTACATCTTGAATCATTACTTCCACTGATAATCCTATTACCAATGATAGCTCTATTAAAAATATATGAACTCACCCAACTAAACGTACGGAAGACCACAAGAAACCACTTTTGAAGGCTATTAACACTAAGATTAACTACCTACTAGATGTAATATACTAAGGTACCTTTAGACTAGGGGTTCCTTCTAACTAATAACTACTTAATATTTAAACCAAGAAAAATACATAAGCTCTGTTGAGCCAATGCAGGACCACCTTAACCAAGTCCATGCATCATTAAAGCACCCATCCAATGAATAAGGGCATCTTTATCTGTTGCACAAAAGTTTTTTTAAAACACTAGCAATGGGTAAATGCTCATTAAGACCCGGGGGGAATGTGGCTCCGGTTCTAATTTGCCAACTTAATTCTTCAATTTCTAAACTAATCTGCCATGGCCCAACAAAAGGGGCATCATCTATCTTTTTCAGCACCATAAAGTCAAACTTATGATTCGGGAATTCCACAATGTGGCTAGCAAGTGCATTATTAGTATCCCCTTTTGAGATAGCATAATAATGCTCATAAATGCGCTGTTTTAATTTGCGCTCTGTTTTCCCTATATAAAATGCATTGCATGCTGTGCACGTTGCTACATACACTAGAGCTTTAGTATTACAATTATATGTACCCATTAGCTTGTACTGGATTTTATTAACTAGTGCTGTATTTCCTACCTTGATGTGCTTACATTGTGCACAGCAGCCACACTTGCTCATCCCTACAGTGGAACTCCTCATTTTAGATCTACCAGTTTCTAAAAGTGTTTTCAGATTGACTCCCCGCCTAAAAGTGATAGCTGGTGGGCCATTGCAAATATTCTGAACATTTTTGTCATTTGAGAGCAACATCCAATTTTTGCTCAAAATATCCCTTATAAAATGGTGGTCTGTTGAAAAGGTGCATAAGAATCTAAGATTGTTATTCGATTGACTAAGTTGGGTACTACCTACACTACTAGCCCCTACCTGCCCATTTTGGTTGATGACATAGTGGGAGGATAAAATGGGGCTAAAGTAACCCGTTCCACGTTTAAACTCAACTTCCTCTGTAACTTCCTTTATTAATTTTGTCGGGTAACCTCTATTGCTAAACATACCACCTAACTTCCTACATTCTAAATGGAAGTCATTATCATCCGTTACCATTCTCGCCGCCCGCACCATCTGCCCCTTAACAACTGCTTTCTTTTGATGGTGCGGGTGGCAACTTGAAAAATGGAGGAAACCATTGGAGTATGTTGGTTTTCTATAGATATTGCTCTTAAACCTCCCATTCAAATAATCCTTATGTAGCATGATATCTAAAAAACTAATTTCACTATGACTGAAGTTAAATGTAAACTCCAAGAAATTAGTTAGATTGGTTATGGATTCGATAAATTGAGGAATACTATCAGAATGTCCCTTCCACAGAATGAACATGTCATCCTGGTACCGAGTGTACCAGGTGACATAAGTTTGAAACATGGGATTTTGAAACAATAATGTATTTTCCCATTGTGCCAAGACACAATTAGCATACGCCCCTCCACAGGATGAACCCATGGCTACCCCTGATGTCTGTATATAAGTCCGGCCCTCAAATTTGAAAATGTTATTACAAAGAATGAACTCCAAAAGTGTCTCAACCAAATAAATGATTTTATCACTGACTTTTCTGTCAAACAGGAAGTCCCTAATCCACTCCAGGCCTATATTGTGTGGTATCACGGTATATAGATCCTTTATGTCAACCGTGAGGAGCACAAGGGTTGGATCAAATTGAATTTTGTTAATAGCATCTAAGAAACTCCAAGAATCCTTGCAGATGTGTTTTTCCTTAGCTAGCAATGGCTTAAGTAGAGTGTCGACATACTTAGCACATGCGCTAGTAATGGATCCTCTACCATCAATAATGGGCCTGAAGGGTGGGTCATTGATGGACTTGTGAATTTTGGGTACTCCAAAAAAGACCGGTAACCTAGGTGATGTGATGGTTAAATAACTATACAGGTCAGTGTCAATATACTCTTCCAGAAACAGATCTTCCAGGACATTTTGAATCTTCCTGTGAGCTATATTAATCTTGTTGACACTGATCTCCTGATATGGCCCTTGCTCTAAGTGTGTTAAAATTTTTCCAACATAGACATAATGGTCCATAAAAATGAGCCCATTCCCTTTATCCGGTTTCATCACTCTAATGTTACAGTCTTTCAGAGTACAAATCAAGTCCCTGTCCTGTGCTGTTATATTTGGTTTATTATTATTACATGGAGGACGGCTGGTAGCCAAGTATCTAAAAGGTTAAGGTGGTCCTGCATTGGCTCAACAGAGCTTATGTATTTTTCTTGGTTTAAATATTAAGTAGTTATTAGTTAGAAGGAACCCCTAGTCTAAAGGTACCTTAGTATATTACATCTAGTAGGTAGTTAATCTTAGTGTTAATAGCCTTCAAAAGTGGTTTCTTGTGGTCTTCCGTACGTTTAGTTGGGCGAGTTCATATATTTTTAATAGAGCTATCATTGGTAATAGGATTATCAGTGGAAGTAATGATTCAAGATGTACTATACAATAAGTTTAGTGTACTTGGTTTTTAATGGAGTTATTAAATGTGATAAAAGCTCAGTTTATTGAATTGCATAATAGCGAGCATTTTAACAATAACAATAATTATTTAAGTATGCAGATAAGCCGTACAGTTGCTCCAATTATTTGAAGTAATTTGCTATGTAATGTTTGCTATCTGGGAATATATATATATATATATATATATATATATATATATATATATATATATATGTATATATTTTTTAGGATGTTTTAGTAGATTAGTTAATTAAAGTCAAGTGTTGTAAAATTTAATTAGCATCACATGATACTTTTAAGCTTTTTAAATGAAAGGGTTGGGTTTGACTGTTTTCATTATTGTGTTATTTTTGCCTTGTCCGTATCTCTGATGAAGGAAACGCATAGTCGGTTCCGAAAACACGAATAAAACTGTGCTAAGCTAACTGTTTAAGGTTATCTGATTTGTGCGACTGCCAGCATTTGGTTTGGGCTATTTCCAGCTTTATCTCTTCAGACCTATAAATAGGTAAGCTTGTACAATTAATTTTGTCTTTCATGATGTATGTGAACAGGTGATCACTAAGATCATTAGGGAGAGTTCCAGACATATAGTTCTGGGGATGACTGTTGGTTCATAGGTTCATAGGTTCATACTAGGCTATCTGCCCAAGGGCATTTACAAGCCTAGCCCATAGTTTTGTGGCTTACGCCACCCCTTTAGTATGGGGAACTATACCCATTATTTTGCTGTGCCTCTGTCGAGCAGTGACACTGAGGTAATCCCTGGGGTATATCTGCGATCTCCCATCCATTGGTCAAGATTTCTCTTGAACAAGGCCAGCAAGGTGCTCTGCCTCACATATACCGGGATTTTGTTCCACAGCATAGGGAGTCTTTGGGTGATGAATCTATCCCTCCAGCACGTCCTATTAATAGCCGTGTCGAGGTTTAAGTCTCCCGCCCTTGTGGCTCTGATGGATCTAGATTTTTTGAGGTGAAGCATATTCATCAAATCTGGGTTTGACATGGCCTTGTATGTTAGGCAAAGGTCACCTCTGAGCAAGCGACTGAATAGAGCTGGAGTTCTTTCAGTCGGGCAGCATAGGACAGATTTTGAGACCCTTTATCCTTTTGGTGAGGAACTTTGTGGCCTCTCCAGCTGCTGCAAGTGTCGGGTCAGATACATTCCGAATGGGGCATTGTACTCAATCATTGGTCTGATGAGTGATGAGTAGAGGGAGACAATGACCTCCCTTGATCTAGATGAGAATCCCTTCATGATAAGGTGGGCAATGTAGAAGGTCTTCCTAACTACTTTAGCTACATGGGTGTCGAATGACAGACTACTATCAACCTGGGTCCCTAGGTCCCTGATAACTTCTTCTGTGCTCAGTGGATTGCCACCTATTTGGTAGCTAGGGGTAACCTTGTTTTTCCCGAAGGGTATGACTATGCATTTTTGGCATTTAACTTTAGGCCATGGCTCTGGCACCAGTTATCCATTTCTGTGAGACCCTTCTGAAGGATATCTGTGTCAGATGTGTTTTCTACTATGGCCCAGTTTGCAGTCATCTGCAAACTTTGTCAGCCATAACCCTCCTGTGTTTGCTTGTACTTGAGAAGTAGATGCCAAACAAGAGTGGGCCTAGGACTGAGCCCTGTGGGACACCACTTGTGACAGGCTTTGAGTCTGACATGGCGCCAGCAACTCTGACCCTGTGGGTTCTGTCACTCAGCCAGTTTGCAACCCATCTTGTGATGTATGGGTTAATATTTAAGCTGATGAGTTTTTCAATGATACCCGAGTGGGGTATTGTATCAAAGGCCTTCGCCAGATCGAGGTAGGCTGTATGGACTGCCTTTCCCTCATCAATGGCTTTGGTGACTGTTTGAAAAAGTCAACCAAGTTTAAAAGGCATGATCTGCCTTTGACAAAGCCAAACTGGGTTGGATCCAAAGTCTGCAAATTCCCTATGTCTTTATTTATGAGGTCCATTATGATCCTCTCCATGGCTTTGCAGATAAGGCTTGTCAAGCTAATGGGCGGTAATTTCCAGGGTCGGTGGCGGCACCGCCTTTGTGAAGTGGGACCACAGTTGCAGTGCGCCACTCCCTGGGTATGTATCCAGAGGTAAGGCTCTGATTAAACAGCTGTCCTAGCTGTGGGTTTAATTCCTCATTGAGTTCGTGGAGCACACAGCCGGGGACACCATCAGGTCCCATGGATGCTGTGTTTTTTGCTTTGGAGAGAGCAGTTCTCACTTGGGCGTTGGAGATGTTTGGGGGGCTGCAATCATTTGGTATAGATATCTCTCCTTTTGGGGGGGAGGGGTGGGAGAAGTTTGCACTGAACCTGTCAGCCAGTATGTTGGCAATGTGCGTAGGATCAGTAATCTTCACATCATTTTGAACTAGTTCTGAGCATATCTGGGAGTTTCCTCCCAGGTTTCTAACATAGCTAAAGAAGGCCTTATGATTGTCTTTTGAGTCTTTAGCTATTTTTCTCTCAAAATTTGCTTTGGATGATTTTATGAGAGCTCTTAGTTTTTTACTTATAGTGATCCACTTATAGTATCCAGTCTAGTATACTCTCTTTTTGGTTATTGTTACCTGTACGTGTGGTAGATGATATTATCTGAGAGAATCCATGTAGGTTAACAGAGATGGGGTTGGACTGTGCTGCGCATTGGTTCCAGTCAATATTAACATCGTCTAGGACAATGGTTTCTTGAGGGTAGTTGTTGGCTATCCAATGTAGAATGACCTCTAGTGTTTCTACATTGTTCCCAGGGGGAATATAGGTGACAATTAGGTTAATGCCCTTATGATTATTTAGTAGAATTTTTAGAGCTAGTATTTCAGCGTTAGAGACCTGGGGTGGTTGTATAGGGTTAGTTATGATGTTAAGTGTGCTATTATATAAGACGGCTATTCCACCTCCTCTTTTCTTTACTCTATCTGTCCTAAGTATATTGTAACCAGGAGGCAGGATCTCATTGTCTTTGGTTGATGGCCGGAGCCATGTTTCAGATAGACACATTATGTTGGGGAGGTATGTGGCTAGTACAGCATGCAGGCTATGTATCTTATTGTTTAGGCTTCTAATGTTTAAGTAGCATATTAGGAGGGAGTTGACCAGTCGGTGGGAGAGTGGTGGGCTGGTAGGATTTTGAGTTAAGGTTGGGCCTGGATTAGGATGGATGTCCCCATCTTTGGTTATGTTTTTTCTTAGATACGCTAGTAGTCTAATAACTTTGAATAGTAGTTTTAGTTCATATTTGGATTTTGGTGTTGATTGGAGTGGTTTTTTTAGAAGCAAGTGGTTGGAATTTATAATTTTTGGGGTAGTGTAGTAGTGGGCAAGTTCTGCAGTCAGTGGAGGTAGGGGGGGTCTTGGTTTGGCATTTTGGATAAGAGAAACCTACAAATGTAAGATTTTCATAGCTAGTAAGAAAGTATGGCAGAATTAAGAGTGGTAAGATAAGAGGAAGGAGTTTATAATTATTTATAGACATGTTATATATCATCAATGGGTGGGGTCAATGTGCTTCAGAGGAATAGTAGTGGTTAAACAGTAAAGTGGTGGGGGGGAGGAAATTGGAGAGGAAGTTGTGTAGGTTGGAGAGGAAGTAGGGGTGTGGCCTAGTGGCTATAAATGTAGACACAGTGGGGGCGGGTGGGATAAGGGGGCAGGGAAGGGAGCGAAGCGAGCCCGAGCGTAGCGAGGGCAAAGCGGAGCGGGGCTAACCCAGTCCCAGTTTTTGGTCCTATGAGTGGGGTAAATAGTCTGATAGTGTAAGTAAGCAGATTGGAGTACAGGCTTGAAATTCAACATAAACATATACAGTTGTAAAATGTCTAATACAATTCAACATAAATAGGCATTTACAGTTGTAAAACACTTACTGGAGAGACAATGAGCCTTCATGGGGCCTGTAGCAGAGTGGATTGTAGTTTTACAAATGGTGCCTGCCACAGGTAATATTTATTAACTCTGGGATTGTCTTAAGGTAATAAACAGGGAAGGGGAGGGGAGAACAAGGGTGTGAGCAGGCAGTTCTTTGTACTGCTGCTAATGAGCCAAAGCAAGACAAGTATGTCTTAAGAACAATCACAATTGACCAAGGACTGCTCTGAAACTGTAAGTCTTGTCTTAATTTCTCAGGTGGAAAACCAGGATAACCTTGTATCAGTAGGCTACTGTGCTATAGTTTAAATAAACAAACACACAGTATTGATCAGTTATTGATACTATTTGCTAACAGAAGGGAATAAGAGAAAGTGGAAGATGTGTGTGTATGTGGTGGTGGTGGTGGGGGCTGCTTACAGCCAAAGCACAGTGCTCTTCAGGGGAAAATGAAGATTGGCTCAAACAGTTAGACACATACTCAAAGTTAGCTGTAGCTGTTTGCAGACAGTTCAGACCCGGACTGCACTTTTCTTATAGGAATGTTAAAGGTGGTACCGGAGTTGAATACTTAAGAGTGGTGTTAGGTTCAAAGTTAGCTGTAGCTGTTTGCAGACAGTTCAGACCCGGACTGCACTTTTCTTATAGGAATGTTAAAGGTGGTACCGGAGTTGAATACTTAAGAGTGGTGTTAGGTTGGAGAGACACTGAGCCTTCATGGGGCCTGTAGCAGAGTGGATTGTAGTTTTTTATCTAGCTAAGTGAATGCTATGAATGTTAAAAGCTAAGTGACAGGTCAAAGGCTTGTGAAACTACAGCCAAAAAAGTAGAAGGATCCCAAAACTGCCCAACAGCAACCACTAAAAAGCAAATAAATTTTTTTTGGGGAGGCATAGCTAGCTATTATCAGAAGTTTGTCCCTCATTTTACCAGTGCTACTTTCCCCCAAAGACCCAACTAAAGATAAGACTCCACTAAAGGCAAAGTAGACAAATGCAATGGAACAACCCTTTAGACAGCTAAAGAATATGATACGTTCCTGGACCATACTCATATCTTCTGACTTTTCAAACTGGCTCCTAGTACATAGAGATGTCTCACAGGTAGACAGGGGGAAGTTTTCTCTTAGATTGTACGGGATGAGGCTCACCATATCTGCTATATTAACAGGAAGCTTAGTAATGTTAAGAAATGATGCTCAGCTACAGAAATAGTGTTTACCATTGAGTCAGGTATCACCATTATGAAGTATTACCTCTTGTGGAGGCAATCTGTCCTGATCACAGATCATGCCTCTTTCAATGGTTATTCTGACACAAGAATACTAAGCCCAAACTGTATCTGTAGACTGTGACCCTCCAACCTTTTACCTTTAAGATAAAGCATGAGCTTGGCTGCATCCACCTGAATGCAGGTGAACTTCCTGGGCATAGAGCCCATCTCCAGGAGCTCAAAACAATGGTTCCATGCCAGAGGTCATGAAGTGTAGTGGTGCCTGATTCCTTTAAATGAGTTAACCTGGAAGGCTCAGATAGCAATGGTACTGGGTGGTCCCTTTAAGGAGCTTAGCCTAGAAAGAAGAATGTTAAAATTAGTGAATGACAGGTACACAGAGGGGTATTTACAGCAGAATGTGACAGCTACACAGAGGGGTATTTACAGCAGAATGTAAAAGATAAACAGAGGGGTATTTATAGCAGAATGTGACAGCTACACAGAGAGGTGTATACAGCAGAATGTGACAGCAACACAGAGGGGTATTTACAGCAGAATGTGACAGGTACACAGAGGGGTTTTTACAGCAGAATGTGACAGCAACTCAGAGAGGTATTTACAGCAGAATGCGATAGGTACTCAGAGGGGTTTTTACATCAGAATGTGACAGCTACACAGAGAGGTGTATACAGCAGAATGTAACATATGCACAGAGGCGTATTTATAGCAGAATGTGATAGCTACTTAGTGGAGTATTTACAGCAGAATGTGACAGATACACAGAGGGGTATTTACAGCAGAGTGACAACTACATATCGGGCTATGTACAGCAGAATATGACAGCTACACAGAAGAGTATATACAGCAGAATGTAACAGATACACAGAGGGGTATTTATAGCAGAATGTGACAGCTACACAGAGGGATATTTACAGCAGAATGACAGCTACATAGCAGGGTATGTACAGCAGAATGTGACAGCTACACAGAGGGGTGTATACAAAAGAATGTAACAGCTGCACAGAGGGGTATTTACAGCAGAATGTGACAGCTACACAGAGTGGTATTAGAATGACAGCTACATAGTTGGGTATTCACAGCAGAATGTAACAGCTGCACAGAGGGGTATTTACAGCAGAATGTGACAGCTACACAAAGGGGTATATACAGCAGAATGTGACAGCTACACAGAGGGGTATTAGTAGAATGACAGCTTCATAGGTGGGTATTCACAGCAGAATGTAACAGCTGCACAAAGGGGCATTTACAGCAGAATGTGACAGCTACACAGAGGAGTATTAACAGCAGAATGTAACTGCTACACAAAGGGGTATTTACAGCACAATGTGACAACTACACAGAGGAGTATTTACAAGAGAATGTGACAGGTCCACAGAGGAGTATTTACAGCAGAATGTGACAGGTACACAGATGAGTATTTACAGCAGAATGTGACAGGTACACAGAGGAGTATTTACAGCAGAATGTGACAGCTACACAGAGGAGTATTTACAGCAGAATGTCACAGGTACGAATGCCTCATGTGCAGCAGATTATTGACCTTTGTATCTGTGATGGGTTAGGGCTGATGCTACTGGAGCTGCATAGACCAAGAAGAATTCAGTCTGGAAATTATCCATACGAGAGAAGGCATATGATCTTTTAGATGAGAAGCCAGCTTAAATGATTACTTGGGTAGAAAGTGAAGCTGTGTTGTTTCTTCCTACCACTAGAATTGAAGGTGAGGCTGCTTTGTTGTTCTCTATTGTGGGGTGATAAAGAGCTACTCTTCTATTAAGAGGCCTCAATAAGCATTGTTTTATTTTGCCAGAGTTCTGTTTAATAAGGAGCACTGCATCTAAGTAAAGCAGTTTCCTGTCCTGTAAAACAGCCTGCTAGGAAGGTTTATTTATGTTAGAACTGCAAAATGACTTGTTTGATAAGAATAACATTTCAGTTCTGATGTTTATTTACCAGTAAGTATAATTTGTAAGTAGGAAAGCAGACTCAACTGACTTCTTGGTTTGTAACAAACCACCTTACATTCTACTTTATTATAAGTAAGCATGGTAGCAGATGAGAATCTTGAATAATGTATTATAGCAATAACCCACGCCTGGGTGTGGGTAATGCTGGATTTACCCATGGTTGGCGTGGTTTGGTCCCGAGGGACCAAACAAAGCCAACCGTGGGTAAATCCAGCATTACCCACACCCAGAAGTGGTTATTATTATTAATGACATTATTTAAGAAAAGAAATAATTACTTTTCTTAAATAATGGCATTGTATAATGCCTCTTTACTGCCCTTCCGCAGCTGTCTGGTATTCTGTGGCATTTCTGATGTACTGCGCATGCCTACGCAGTACATCAGAGCTGTGGGCAAAAGCAACGGAGAACGCAAGATCTCCGTTGCTTTTACTTTTTGCTATGTTAAATGGGTTTAACATAGGGAGACAGCTTTAAAATAAGCAACGGAGATCTCCGTTGCTTATTGTAAAGTTGTCTCGCTATGTTAAAACCATTTAACATAGTGAACAGTAAAGCAACGGAGATCTGCGATCTCCGTTGCTTTTAAAACTGTCTCGCTATGTTAAATGGGTTTAACATAGCGAAACAGTAAAAAGCAACGGATATCTCCGTTGCTTATTTTAAAGCTGTCTCGCTATGTTAAACCCATTTAATATAGCGAGACAGCTTTTAAAAAAAAAGCACCGGCGATTGCAAGATCTCCGTTGCTTTTTACACACTGTGTCGCTATGTTAAAGGAGTTTAACATAGTGAGACAGCTTTAAAAAAAGCAACGGAGATCTCCGTTGCTTTTTTAAAACCTGTGTCGCTATGTTAAACTCTTTTAACATAGCGAGACAGTGTTTTATACTAATGGAAAAAGTCCGGGCGACCAGACCTTTTTCCGTTAGTATATTGAGGGATTTACAATGGGCACGCTGGTTGGGCTGGCCAATCAGCGTGCATGTTTTAGGGGAGGAATTGTATAATTCTCAATAGTGTACACTGGAGAGTTGTAATATTGACCTTATGTTGATTATGCTATGACATAAACAGCTGGAAAACTGACTTTTACAATGTAAAATTGAACAAACTGTGTATGAAGGTTTTTAGCAGTGGGAAGACAGAGAATTACACCGTAATATAGGTGTACCCAAGCTGTTGGGACGCAGCACCAGGAAATGTAGGCATATGGAATTTAAAATGAAACTGTTCATGACTTGCCTACAATGGTGAGGTATGACACCAGCTGCCTGCCTTTTAATAGGGGAATGTTGAAATGGTGCACTGAAAAAGCATTGTGTTCCATGGTGTTTCATTTTGCCCAGACCACTTCACTGAAAACTCAAATTACTTAAAACTCATTTCACTGAATCTCATTTCACTGAACTGCAGTTAGTATATATGGCACTGTGTAGAGTACTGTAAGGCAAATAAAAGGTATATGCCCTTTTCCCCACTGTAGTGCAGTCCTGGAGTTAGTGTATATAGTTAGAGAGGGTGGGGGGTTGTAGGGGCTTAGCCACCCACTTAGTTTGAGTACATATTGTCTTCTGGAGAGAGTTAGTCATTGGTGTTGCAACTATGCATGTCTATTGTTTAAAATGTATTGTAAGTTTTTGGTAAAATACAATATAAAATAAACAAGATGGGGGACTATGCCCCCAACACCCCCTAACTATATATACTAATTCCAGGATTGTACTACAGTGGGGAAAATGGCATATACCTTTTACTTGCCTTACAGTACTCTACACAGTGCCATATATACTAAGTACAGCTCAGTGAAATGAGATTCAGTAAAATAAGTTTTCAATAATTTGTGTTTTCAGCAATGTGGTCTGGGTGAAATAAAATTCAGTGAAATGAGATTCAACAAAATAAAGTAAACCCATATATATATATATATATATATATATATATATATATATATATATATATATATATATATCTATATATATATCTATATGGTTTACTATCGTTTGTTCGAATGGCAAAACATTTGACGTTTCCAAACAACAAAAAGTAATACCGAACACAAACATTCCGAATGGCTACAATGTCAACCCAAATGATCAACACATTTGAGTCGACATTGTTACCGAAACCCTCATGTGATAGCCATATAGGAGCTGATGTAAATCAGACTCCTATATGACATATCCCGTTTTTGCAGGGGGGGCAAGCCCCCCTGCACCCACCCCCACTACTAATATATTCTAACTTCGAGATCACACTAGAGTGGGGATATGGATGAATTTCCAGTCCCCACTGTACCGCGATCTCCATGCAGATAGTCAAATACACTTATGCAAATGCACTACTGCATTCGTATAAGTGTGTTCGACTATCCCATCCATTTGAAATTTTGTGCATGACATTCTGATTTTCAGCAGCAGTGCTGCCGACAGACTGTCGTTCGCATAAACCATAGTTGTGGTGTCTTTCGGCTTTTCCCGCTTAGGGGTCGCCACAGCGAAACTCTGGTCCACTAATGATTGGCAGTAGATTTTTACGTGCTGAGTTGCCAGCTCTGACGCGCAACCTTCAATGAAGGTGTGCCCATTCACGCATGTCTCCACACAGAAGACGCTTTAGCTGGGAATCGAACAGGACAATGTCGTACTGTGAGGCGACAACGCTACTGCAGCACCACCACCGCAGCTCGCATAAACCATAGTAAACCATATAGATATATATATATATATATATATATTTATATATGTGTATATATCTATATATATATATATATATATATATATATATATACACACACACACACACACACACACACACACACACACACACACACACACACACACATAGCATACACACACACACACACACACACACATACACACACACACACACACACATACACACGCGCGCGCGCACACACATAAACACACACACACACATCTATTTAGGAGGATTTGAAGGAATTAAGTAATTCATATTTTACATTATACATAAATGAAATTTTTGACTTAAATCAGAAAGACAGTTTTCCTCATAGTTTAAGACTTTTAAATGGGTTTCCCTTGATGTTATAGCATTAGACTGTAATAAGTTTATTTATGCAGTATAAATACAGTATGTTAATGCAGACATTTCACATGACTATCATTTTATTTGTCTCAGATCCAATAGTATTTAATTGACACTGTTATATCAGCCTTAGTTGTTTCAATATTTAAAGTAAAAGTAGACGTTTAAGTTAACAACATTAAAATGGTTAAATTATTATCATATTTCACTCTCAAAACATCAATATTATCATTTTAAGCAGTTTCGACATTATTTCTATCATTAATCTTTTCAGTCCAGATTATTACAGTAAATGTAATTTCCAGTTATATAATACTTGTATCATACAGTACTCTTCTGATAGTCAAGATATTCAGCCTTTAATTCCTCACATCACACAATTTTCATTGTAATAATATTTCTTATTTTAGTAGCTTAATTTAGTTTATAACAATCATTTGTAATAGATAGCTTACAATTCCATTAACATCATTTCCCATAACCATCTTATAATGCGTAACATCTATACTTTCAACAAATTTTAACTTCATTATTTTAAAACGTAGAATTCAAAGATCGTGTTAAGACTTTCAAGTGGATTCATTCTGTTCACTGTGCAGACATAACCGGAACGTTTAAAATATTTAGAATATCCAGTGTCTAGCATGCTCCTATTTTGAACTGACAGTTGTCTTAATTACTTGTGTCCAGTAATGTACAAATATTCAGAGTGGTTATTCTGGATTAAATACTTGGGGTAAATGCTACAGTATGCACTGTAAGAAATTTCGGTGTTTTCCTTTTCAGGTCAAAACCTTATAATTCTCCTCTGATATTGCAAATAAAACTTCTACTATATGATTTCTTTCATAATTCACTGAACTACTGAAACATATATCTGCAATGAACCCTATATTTATATTATCTAGGGTGCTAGTCAGAACTGGATCATGCCAAATGGTGCCCTAGACAGAGGAATGGATCAGCCCCCCTCCCCACAGCCATGCTTGGTGTCCTATTACTTGTGTTTGTCCTCCAAATTACCATAAAAATGGCTCGGAACTGCTTATGCTCATAATATTTTGCTTCTTTACTTTTAAAATGAAGGCAGAGATATGAATTTACTTTAAAGCATTTCATTTAAATATCCTTTGTTGACCAGGTTAGTTCCACTAGGCTAGTAACATCTTTTCAGGGAGACCCTTGGTGGTATTTACACTACTAGGGGAAATTTGATCAGGGCATTGGGGAACTTTCCCACCTACTCTTTTTGATAGCTCAGGTGATTGTAAAAGATCTTACAGCACCTACCTTTAACAAAAACAGATGTAGCATCACTTTAACAGTTCATTCAAAGAACAACAAACTCAGGAGTCAAATGAAGCCTAGGATCTAGACTGTACGTCCAACTTGTAGTGGTAAATACACATATGTAGAGTGGACCAGGTAGCTTTAGCAGAGATGTTATCAATACAAACTCTAGAAAAGAAGGCTGTGGCAGTTATATCTCTAGTTGAATGAACTTTTGCTTTGTGAAGTAATGACAATCCCTTAGCTTTGCAAACAAAACTGATACAATAGGACATCCACCTAGATAGTATGACTTTAGAAACCTATCTCTCAGTTTAGCCTTGGAAATGAAGAAAAAAAAGTTGGTTGGTTTTCCTGAAATTATTGGTATAGTGTAAATACAATCATAATTGATGATTAACTTTCAGCAAGTGTAAGATATAGTCTCCTTTGTTAGAGAAATTAAAAACAAGTTACGTTAATAGTCTGATTTGGGGCAGAATCTGAAGCAACCTTGGGATGGAAATTAAGACAGGTTTGAAGACAGACCCTGTCTGTGTGGAATACCAAATATGGAGGCTTACATGACATGGCCTGAAGTTCTAAAAGTCCTCTATGATGAAGTAATAGCCACCAGAAGAACCATTTTCCAAGAAATACATTTCAGTTCCTGTGTAACTGAAGGGCCAAAAGGGGGATTAGTTAGAGCCTGTAGTAAAATAGTAATATCCCAAGGTGGACCAGGATCCCCTGGAGGAGTCAAAGGAGAAGGTTACCCATACAAAGGCCTTAGATAACTTAAACAAGGCAATAGGAGTGTGGCTCTCTCCCGCATGAAGAATGAAAATAGCTATCAGTTGCACTTTGATGGAATAGCTACCACCTGCCTGAAACAAACTTCCCAAATAATCAAAAATTGATAATAATGGAGCAGAAGAAGGATCCAATCCCTTGGAGGAAACACAAATGGAAAATCTCTTCCACTCACTTCTATACACTTTTCTAGTAGCAAGCTTTTGGGATGATGATCAGGAAGGTAGAAAGCCTAGAATTTCTAGCCATTATTAGAAGTGGAGAAACCAAGTGGTTAGCTTCATGGTTCTGATGTCTGGGTGAGGCTTGCTGGATGGGTGAAGTCTGGAAGAGGCTTCAGCATCCAAGGAGGGTACACCAAGTCAGGACATAGCAAGGGGAAGCAACAATAACCAGAATGTCTTTAAGCTTTCCTTACAAAATGAACACAGGGCATAAACACAATGTCTTATGAAGATTGTCTTAAAGTCCTGCCCTATACTTTGTTATCTACAAACTACTGAGAGGTGATCTATTCCTGGCATACAAGGCAACCATGTACACCGCTTTGATGAACCTTTTGCATATCTGTAAAACAAATAGCATCAGACTATTAGATCAAAGAACCTAATTGTTGCTTGTGGTGTAAGTCGAACATGTTGGAGAGACAGATATGCATCTCTGAAAATTCCCATTCTCTAGAATAGGCTTCCCATCCATGTGAAAAAAAGTCCCTCCCTAACCCTATTTAACAGTAACTTGGACCATTGGATGAATATCAAAAATTCACCCCTGGTCTTGTGCCTATGCCTCTGGTGGACAGTGGCAGTCAGTAAATCATGTCATAACCAACAACCACCCCTATATAAGTGTCTAAAACATATAACTTGTGGGGCACTTTTGGGTTGCATGGCTAGCCTTATAAAGGCCCTAATGGTTATTAGCCTAGTATAGACCTAAGAAGCTATGAACCTATGAAACCACACAAAAAGGAGTTATGAGAATTACTTTCATCTTGCACCAGATCACTTTCTGAAGGAAGTTGGCTATTACGGGAGTGGGTCATAAGCATACAGGAGATTGAGGAACCAAGTGTAGACCAGAGTGTTCCTCAATGACTCTATTTCTTGGAGAATTAGTGGAAAATAGCTGCTGCATTTGCTGATGGATGGGGTAGCATATAGGTTGCAGCAAGGCTGACTCCAGTGGCTGAAGATCTTGACCACCGTTGATTGCTTGAGACACCACTTGTGAAGCAGAAGAATGGACTTTCTCAACTTGTCTGCTAGCACACTGGATTTCCTCAGGATATGCACTGCAACCAGAAAATGCTGGGAAGACATTGCCCACTTTCAAGCCCTTATGGCTTCCTGACATAAGGGGTACGGACAGTTCCCCACTTGTTTATTAATATACCGGACCACTGACATATTTCCTGTCTGTATCACAGTCATTAACCTGGGAAGGGAATTCCAAAATGCCTGCATCTCTAGGAAGACTGCTCTCATCTACAGTACATTTGTGAAGCTTGCCCTCTGTCAAAGTACACGTGCCTTTGACCATCTTCCCCTAGAAATGCCCGACCCTAACAGAGATGTGTCCATGGTCACCAGGTCACCATAGCCACTGGGGGCAGGAACATTAAGGTATGGCTTAGAAAGACTGGGGGAAACTTCACCACTGAACATGCTGTCTGCAGATTGCTGTGAGACTGCTTGAGTTGATACAACATCAACCACTGAGGAAAGAGGGTCCATTGCAAGATCCTCATATAAAACCTGGCGTAAAGAATGAAAAATATGGAGGCTGCCATTATGCTGAAAAGATGAAGAATGTATCTTGTTAGGGGTTTGGGTGAGATAGAACCATGGAAGCTTGTTGACATACAGTAAAAAATTCTAGATTCTGAAAATTTGGCTATCTGCAAGGTGGTATCCAGGTGGAAGCCTATGAATTCTGTCATTTGAACAAGAATCAATTCTGACTTTTTCATGTTGAATGTGATCCCTAGGCGAAGGTATAACTAAAGCAAGTAGTCCCTGGCTCAGATTAGTAGATCCCATATGGTAGCAGTTAAGAGCTAGTTGTCTAGATATGGGAACACCCAGAACCCTTGTTGTCTGAGATGTGCTGCAACCATTGCCATACTTTTAGTGAACACCTGGGGGGCTGTGATGAGACCAAAAGGCAGTGCCTTAAATGGAAATGACTGGCTTTCAGCCAAAAGTAAAGGAAACTTCCAGACTGCTAGGCTATCTTTATTTGATAGTAAGCATCCTGAAAGTCCACTGAGCTCACACAGTATCCTTCCTCAGAAGAGGTAAACTAGACTAAACTATGACCATATGAATTTTTGTCTGTTTTACAAACTGGTTCTGGGTGGCTATTGCCCAAGATGGGCCCCACTTTATTATTTTTTTTTTTTGAACCAATAATAATCTAGAGTAGACTCTGATCTTACTGGCCTGCTGGGATGTTTTGTTTTGAGCTGTCAACTTCCTCTGAAGAAGAAGATTTGGAAGTTTTCTTTGTGACATTTGTGGTTTGCAAATAAAGGGGATGATATAACCTCTGGATACTATTCTCTGCACTCAAGAATCTTCAGTGATGGTTAACTAGGCTTGTTGGTTCAGAGACAAGTCACCTGACTGCCTCAAGAGTGCAGCAGTCTGGCAACCCTTTAGGGTCACTTGAAGGGTTTGTCTGTGAAAGAGCACTGAAGCCCTTGGTTCTGTGGGCCACCATTACCATGAGGGTAATGTCCATTGTTATTGCCCCCCCTGTACCCCTGAAGTGTTGAAGTGTCTTGGGCAAATCACAGTGACTTCTACAACCATAGTCTCTTACCACCCTTTTAGTTCCAGGAGGTTCCATGAGGGTTTCATGAGGGTTCCATGAGGGCAATGCCCATTGTTATTGCTCCCCCTGTACCCCTGAAGTGTTGGTCTGTCTTGTCCAAAGCCCTGAGACTTCTGTAACTATAGCCTCTTACCACCCTTTTGGTTCCAGGAAAAAGTCCTATGAGTGGTAGAGAAACAGATTTTAGTGGCAGACAGGGTTTTGCCATCTTGTTCACTTCTAGTGACTGTGTCCTTCACTTTGGGGCCCAGAGAGGGAGGATCTTTAAAAAGGGGCATTCAGAAATGATGTCTTGAATTTCTTCCCCAAATTGCAGAGATGCATTCAGGTGTTTAGATGTAGAGCAATGCCAGTGCCTGCCTGTCTAGAAGTGCCATAAGCTACATTGGATAACAGGGGCATGGGCACATTGGATATAGACTGAAGGGTAACCAACCTGTGAACTTACTGTCATGTGGAACTCTGCAGACATGATTCCTGAGAGGTACTTGAACAATTCTTTAGTAAAGTCCCTCTGAAATCTTGTCAAGTGAACCAGGTATTTCAGCATACAGAAGGAAATTGTTGCTGGCACGCAAGTCTACTTTCCATATCTGTCCAAAGTCCTAGACTCCCTGTTAGACTGATGCAGAAAAGAGCTCTCTCCTAATAGCTCCTTCTTAATGGCTATCAGCATAATGGCATCTACTGCAGGACCCTTGCACCAATGGGATCTGTCTTGCATGGAATCAGCATTTTATTAGGTATACAGGTATGGGGCTACAGCACTTCTGGCTCTTTTCCATGTTTGCTGT